>NC_057798.1:596329090-596629090 GCF_018294505.1 Triticum aestivum | reverse complement strand
ACACATGCAAACACTAAGCATAATATCTGGCCTAGATGCACATAAATAAAGCAAAGAACCAATCATGGAGCGGTATACCTTTTGATCGAACTCTTTACCATTGTCGTCGGGACCAAGATGGTGTTTGGCTGGCATTGGCATCGTATAACCTTTGCAGTCTTCCATTCCAAACCTCTTCAGACAATCTTTGAGGTACTTTTCTTGAGATATGAAGATGCCATTGCTTTGCTGACGAATTTGAAGACCAAGGAAGAACTTCAGTTCTCCCATCATGGACATCTGATATTGCTCTTGCATCATGTATCCAAACTCATCACTATACTTCTGGTTGGTGCAGCCGAAGATTATGTCATCCACATATATTTGGCACACAAACAGTTCACCATCATATGTCTTCGTGAAGAGTGTGGGATCTAGAGATCCTGGTTTGAAACCCTTGCTCTTCAGGAAGTCTTTGATTGTATCATAACAAGCGCGAGGAGCTTGTTTGAGACCATACAGTGCTTTGTTGAGTTTGTACACCATATCAGGATGTTTTGGATCTTCAAAGCCAGGTGGTTGAGCAACATACACTTCTTCTTCAATCTTGCCATTGAGAAATGCACTCTTCACATCCATTTGATATAGCAAGATGTTGTGATGATTAGCATAGGCTAGCAGAATGCGAATGGCTTCAAGCCTAGCAACAGGAGCAAATGTTTCATCGAAGTCAATTCCTTCAACTTGAGTATATCCTTGAGCCACAAGACGTGCTTTGTTTCTGACGACTTGACCATGCTCATCTTGCTTGTTTCGATATATCCATTTCGTTCCAATAATGTTATGCTTGCGAGGGTCAGGTCGCTTGACAAGTTCCCAAACATTATTCAGCTTGAACTGTTGAAGTTCTTCTTGCATGGCTTGAATCCATTCGGGTTCCATAAAAGCTTCAGCAACTTTCTTGGGTTCTGATATTGACACAAATGAAAAGTGCCCACAGAAGTTTGCTAGCTGTGTTGCTCTTGAGCAAGTAAGCGGACCAGGCGCATTGATGCTGTCAATTATCTTCTCGATTTGTACTTCGTTTGCAACACGAGGATGAACAGGACGAAGACCTTGCTCATGCTGATCATTGTCATCATTGGAAGTATTGTCTTCGGTCTGAGCAGTGTCTTCAGGTTGATTTGGTGCAGAGATGATAAGTTCCTCTTCAGGCTGTGCTTCAGAAGGCATGATTTCACCAGTTCCTATCAGCTTGATAGTTTCGCCTGAAGGAGCTTCATCTAGTGTACATGGCAGAATTTCTCTTTGTGAACCATTGGTTTCATCAAATTTCACATCCACTGTTTCAACGATTTTGTAGTGGAAGAGGTTGAAGACTCTGTAAGAGTGCGAATCCTTTCCATAGCCAAGCATGAAGCCTTCATGAGCTTTGGGTTCAAATTTTGACTTGTGATGGGGATCCTTCATCCAGCACCTAGCACCAAAGACTCTGAAGTAGCTAACATTTGGCTTCTTGCCAGTAAGGAGCTCATAGGATGTTTTGCCCAGAAGCTTGTGGATGTAAACACGGTTGATGATGTGACAGGCTGTATCAATAGCTTTAGGCCAGAACTTTCTTGGTGTCTTGTATTCATCTAGCATTGTTCGAGCCATCTCAATGAGGGTTCTGTTTTTGCGCTCAACGATGCCATTTTGCTGAGGTGTGTACGGAGCAGAGAACTCATGAGCGATTCCCATTGTATCTAGATACAGATCAAGTCCTGTGTTCTTGAATTCAGTGCCATTGTCACTTCTGATATGCTTGATCTTCACGCCATAATTGTTCATTGCTCGATTTGCGAAGCGCCTGAAGACATCTTGCACTTCAGTCTTGTAAAGAATTATATGAACCCATGTGTATCTTGAGTAGTCATCAACAATAACGAAGCCATACAGACATGCAGTTGTTGTGAGGGTGGAGTAGTGAGTAGGTCCAAATAAGTCCATGTGTAACAACTCAAAGGGTTGAGATGTTGTCATGATTGTCTTCGAGGGGTGCTTTGCCCTTGTCATATTTCCAGCTTCACAGGCACCACACAGATGATCCTTCTTGAACTTGACATCTTCGATGCCAATGACATGCTTCTTCTTGACAAGTGAGTGTAAGTTCCTCATGCCAGCATGTCCTAGCCTTCGATGCCAGAGCCAGCACTCTGAAGCTTTTGTAAGAAGACATACGGCAAGCTGTGGACCTGCTAAGAAATCTACCATGTATAGATCATCTTTCCTATATCCTTCAAAGACTAGAGATTTGTCAGATTCCATTAGTACAAGGCAACGATATTTTCCAAATAGCACAATCATGTTTAAGTCACAAAGCATTGAGACAGACATTAAGTTGAACCCAAGGGATTTAACAAGCATCACTTTATCCATGTGTTGATCCCTAGAGATTGCAACTCTACCTAGACCCAATACTTTGCTTTTACCAGTGTCAGCAAATGTGATTTGACTCTTGTCAGATGGACGTAAGGTTGAGTCCATGAGAAGACTTCGATCACCAGTCATATGATTAGTGCATCCGCTGTCAATAATCCATTCTGAAGCTTTTGGTGACATGCCCTACAGTGCAGTTAGGAGGATAGGCTTCACAAGGTATGTTGTGAAGCATAAGCATTTTATGCATACTAGGATTATCACAGCATAGATCAAGATTAGAACACACAGTATGACAGATAAGAGATTCATATGTGGAATACATAGTAAGTCATTTTATCATGCGTCCCTTTATGTTTTAGGTCCCCAGCAATAATATCGGACGCCATTGATTGCTGGCTGGAGACCACATTCTGCAAAAGAGAGTTAATTCTTCTTCACCACCCACATTTTCAGGGGTGGCTTAGAAGCAATGAGTCTAAGTGCAGCATCTGAGAATTTCGGCTTTGAAGCCCTAGCAAATAGCCTTGCAGGAAATGAATGATACTCATGTGAATAAGCAGAAAAGTTCTTAGTTCTATGAACATAGCGGTTTGAAGACACATGCTCATATTCATGAGTCTGAGTGTGATTTCCCTGCAAAACATTGGCGTTAGGGTGACTCAAGTGAGTCCTGTGTTCGTAAGTAGCCGTTGGACCATATGATGCCTTTGGTCTGGGGTTTGTCTTCTTCCCTGGTGGTGTCATGATGACATTCACTGGAAGATTCTCAAGGCAGCTTTTGGGAACCCAGATCTTCTTCATAGGAGGTCCATTCCTGCAGTTAGTACCAATATACCTGGCAAACACTTCACCATTCTGATTTTTGAACAGTTTATAGTTTGCATCAAAGGATTCATCAATGATAATAGGATTAGCACAGGTAAATCCAGATAAAGTGGATGGATCCACTGAAGGTTCCTTTGCAGCAACCCATGTGGTTTTGGGATACTGCTCAGGCTTCCAATAGGAACCATCAGCATTCATTTTCCTCTCGAACCCAACACCCTCTTTCCTAGGGTTTCGGTTCAGAATCTGCTTTTTGAGGACATCGCAGAGTGTCTGATGTCCCTTCAAACTTTTGTACATCCCTGTTTCAAGCAATGTCTTCAACCTAGCATTTTCATCAGCAATAGTAGTGGTATCCTCAGAAGAGGGGTTAGTTACCACATCAGTTGTTGAAGACAGAGCAACAGTAGCAGCAGTGGAACATTCAGCAATAGAGGTAGCGTTATCACGCTCAATGCATTTTAAGCATGGTGGTTCAAATTCATCCTGAGCGGGACTGATCTGTTGAGCGCGAAATGACTCATTCTCTTTTTGAAGATCTTCATGAGTCACTTTCAGTTTCTCAAGCTCTTGCTTCCTTTGAAGATAATCATAGGAGAGCTTTTCATAAGTGGTTGAGAGCGTCTCATGAAGACTTTCAAGTTCTTGATACTTAGCATGAAGATTTTTTATGTCTTCAACTAAGGACTGTGAACGTGTCATTTCCGCGTCCAACAGGTCATCGCTTTTGTCTAACAGTTTTTGAGTATGTTCCATAGCCCTTTGTTGTTCAGTAGCAATTTTAGCAAGTGTTTTGTAGTTGGGTTTAGATTCACAATCAGAGTCATCTTCACTTGATGTTTGAAAGTAAGCATCGCGTGATTTTACCTTGGCACCACATGCCATGAAGCAGTAGGTGGGAGCAGGATCGTCCTTGTCATCATCAGCGTTGGTGTGGGAGTCATTGTCTTCAGTGTTGAAGATGGACTTTGCGACGTAGGCTGTGGCCAGAGCCAGACTTGCAACACCAGAGTCGGACTCAGCTTCAGATTCCACCTCTGCCTCCTTAGAAGCAGACTCCTCCTCTGAATCCATTTCCTTGCCAACAAAAGCACGAGCCTTGCCAAATGAGCTCTTCTTGTGAGATGAAGACCTTGATGAGGACTTGGAAGAAGACTTCGAAGATTTCTTCTTCTTCTTGTCATCGGAGTCATATTCCTTGCTCTTCTTCTTCTTCTTCTCGTTGTCCCACTGAGGACACTCAGAGATGTAGTGCCCAGGCTTCTTACACTTGTGACATGTTCTCTTCTTGTTGTCTTGAGTGGAAGCTTCATCATTTCTTGAACTGGATCGTGAAGACTTTCTGAAGCCCTTCTTCTTGGTGAATTTCTGGAACTTCTTCACAAGCATAGCAAGCTCCCTTCCAATGTCTTCAGGATCGTCAGAACCGCAGTCAGATTCTTCTTCTTCAGATGAGGAAACAACTTTTGCCTTCAAAGCACGAGTTCGGCCATAGTTGGGGCCATAGATATCTCTTTTCTCAGAAAGCTGGAACTCATGTGTGTTGAGCCTCTCAAGTATATCAGACGGATCGAGTGTCTTGAAGTCAGGACGTTCTTGTATCATGAGGGCAAGGGTGTCAAAGGAGGTGTCAAGTGATCTCAGCAGTGTCTTGACAATTTCATGCTTGGTGATCTCAGTGGCGCCGAGAGCCTGAAGCTCATTTGTGATGTCGGTGAGGCGATCAAACGTGAGCTGGACATTTTCATTGTCGTTTCTCTTGAAGCGATTGAAGAGATTGCGAAGAACACTGATCCTCTGGTCTCTCTGTGTAGAGACGCCTTCATTGACCTTGGACAGCCAGTCCCAGACTAGCTTTGACGTTTCCAGAGCACTCACACGGCCATACTGTCCTTTGGTCAGATGACCACAGATGATGTTCTTTGCAGTCGAGTCCAGTTGAATGAACTTCTTGACATCAGTAGGGGTGACACCTTCACCAGTTTTGGGAACGCCATTCTTGACGACATACCAGAGGTCGACATCAATGGCTTCAAGATGCATGCGCATCTTATTCTTCCAGTAGGGATATTCTGTTCCATCGAACACCGGGCAAGCAGCGGAGACTTTGATTATCCCTGCAGTCGACATAGCTAAACTCCAGGTGGTTAAACCGAATCACACAGAACAAGGGAGTACCTTGCTCTGATACCAATTGAAAGTGCTAGTTATCGACTAGAGGGGGGGTGAATAGGCAATTTTTATCAAAGTCTTCAAAACGTGGAAGTTTCGAAGACAAACAATAGAAATGACCTAATTGATATGCAGCGGAAGATAGACTACAACAAGCAAGCCATAGTCAAGTATGCAATAGCGTTAACGTACGAAGACTAATAGCAGCTAGGTAGTAGGATCAGGATGGAAGATAGTATGAAGCCAATTAACAATAGTAGTAAAGCAATGAAGTCAACCAGATAAGACAGATAAGCAATGACCTCACGAAGACAAACTCAAAGTAAAGGAGGGAAGAGATAGAACCAGTCACTTGTTGAAGACACTGGATTTGTTGGACCAGTTCCAGTTGCTGTGACAACTGTACGTCTGGTTAGGGAGGCTGAGATTCAACTCAGAAGACCGTGTCTTCACCTTATTCCCCTTGAGCTAAAGACACTTAGTCCTCGCCCAATCACTCTGGTAAGTCTTCAAGGTAGACTTCCGAACCTTCACAGACTTCGTTCACCCGGCAATCCACAATGACTCTTGGATGCTCAGAACGCGACGCCTAACCGGCTGGAGGATACACAGTACTCAAGTGTAATAAGTCTTCAGGTCACATAGACAGAAAGACTTCAGTGATGCCTAACACTCTTTGGCTCTGGGTGTTTGGGCTTTGTCCTCACAAGGATTTCTCTCTCAAAGGCTTCGAGGTGGGTTGCTCTCAAAACGACAAAAGCCATAAACTAACTCTGAGCAGCCACCAATTTATGGTGTAGGGGGTGGGCTATTTATAGCCACTAGGCAACCCAACCTGATTTGTCCAAAATGACCCTGGGTCACTAAGGAACTGACACGTGTTCCAACGGTCAGATTTCAAACACACGCGGCAACTTTACTTGGGCTACAAGCAAAGCTGACTCATCCAGCTCTGGATAAGGTTTGCTCTCTTTGTCTTCGCTCGAAGACATAGGATTTGAGTTGAGCATCACTTCAGTCACTCTAACTTAGTTCTCTTGGGCCCCACTTAACAGTACGGTGGTTCCTATGACTCAACAAAGAAGAAAAGGAAGCAACGAATCCACACAGTCTTCGCGCTCAATAGTCTTCACGCAATGTCTTCTCATGTCATAGTCTTCAATATGAATATCTTCTCATACCACCATTGTCTTCAATGTCTTCATACATTTTTAGGGGTCATCTCCGGTAGGTAAACCGAATCAATGAGGGACACTACCTGCGTTATCCTACAATTCTCACAAAAGCATTAGCCCCTCAACCAACTTTGTCATCAATACTCCAAAACCAACTAGGGGTGGCACTAGATGCACTTACAAAGACAATCAATAAATAAAGTTGTGCTCCAACTTCATCACAAAGCGGTTCACCATACGTGCATGCTACGGGAATCACAAACTTTAACACAAGCATTCTTTAAATTCATAATCACCCAACTAGCATTACTTTGATATTATCACCTTCATATCTCAAAATCATTATCAAGCATCAAACTTATCTTAGTATTCAACGCACTCAAAAGAAAGTTTCACATATCTTGAATACCAAGTATATTATCATTAAGCAAATTACCATGCTAATAATGACTCTCAAAATAATATAAGTGAAGCATGAGAGATCAATAGTTTATTTAGAACAAATCCACCACCGTGCTCTAAAAGATCTAAGTGAAGTACTAGAGCAAAAAATTATCACGCTCAAAATATATAAGTGAAGCACTAGAGCAAATGACAAACTACCCCAAAAGATATAAGTGAAGATCAATGAGTAGTCGAATAATTATGCAACTATGTGAAGACTCTCCCATTTAATAATTTCAGATCTTGATACTTTATTCAAACAGCAAGCAAAGCTAAATAAAACTACATTGCAAGGACAGCACAACTCATGTGAAGAAGCAAAAACTTAGGCTCAACCGATACTAACTGATAGTTGTTGAAGAAGAAAGGTGGGATGCCTACCGGGGCATCCCCAAGCTTTGATGCTTGAGACTTCTTAAAATAATATCTTGGGGTGC
Source organism: Triticum aestivum (assembly GCF_018294505.1). Classification (NCBI taxonomy): domain Eukaryota; kingdom Viridiplantae; phylum Streptophyta; class Magnoliopsida; order Poales; family Poaceae; genus Triticum; species Triticum aestivum. The sequence goes on along the minus strand of NC_057798.1, from coordinate 596,621,637 downwards.
CTTGGGCATCCCCAAGCTTGAACTTTTGTGTCTCCTTAATTCCTCTCATATCATGGTTTCTCTTTTTATCAAAAGCTTCATTCACAACAAACTCAACAAGAACTCATGAGATAGGTTAGTATAAACCAATGCAAAACCTTATCATATTCTACTGTAAGAAATCACTAAAATTATTATTCAACATTGCATACTAAATGCCTCTGTATATTTAATACTCCTATCCTCAAATAGAACCATTAAACAAGCAAACATACGCAAACAATGCAACCATAACAGCAATGTGCCAAAACAGTACAGTCTGTAAAGAATGCAAGAGTATCAATACTTCCCTAACCCCAACAATTATGAACTAAAATTCCCACTGTAATAAATTTATCAGAGCTCAATATGAAAAAATATTCAACATTATACCATGCTCTGACTTTTCTAGGGAATTTTTGCAACAGCGGTAAACTTTCTGTTTTCAAACAGCAACATGCAAACTAGCAAAATAAGCATGTCAAAGGCTATCTTTGACTTTTTATTGAACCTAAAGATGCAAAACATTATTCTAACTAACAGAAAGAAAAAACTAACAAAAGAAATTGATGCTCCAAGCAAAACACATATCATGTGGTGAATAAAAATATAGCTCCAAGTAAAGTTACCGATGAACGAAGACGAAAGAGGGGATGCCTTCCGGGGCATACCCAAGCTTAGGCTCTTGGTTTTCCTTGAATATTACCTTGGGGTGCCTTGGTAATACCCAATATTAGGCTCTTGCCACTCCTTATTCCATAGTCTATCGAATCTTTACCCAAAACTTGAAAACTTCAACCACACAAAACTCAAAACAAAACGTGTAAGCTCCGTTAGTATAAGAAAATAAAACCACCACTTAGGTACTGTAATGAACTCATTATAAATTCATATTGGTGTAATATCTACTGTAATCCAACTTATCTATGGTTCATACCCTTCGATACTACTCATAGATTCATCACAACAAGCAAACAACACATAGAAAACAGAATCTGTCAAAAACAGAATAGTCTGTAGTAATCTGTATCAAACGTATACTTCTGGAACCCCAAAAATTATGAAATAAATTTCTGGACCTGAGAAATTTGTCTATTAATCATCTGCAAAAAGAATCAACCTAAAATCACTCTCCAGTAAAATATGGCAGCTAATCTCGTGAGCGCTAAAGTTTCTGTTTTTTCACAGCAAGATCATATAAACTTCACCCAAGTCTTCCCAAAGGTTCTACTTGGCACTTTATTGAAACAAAAGCTAAAAAACATGATTACTACAGTAGCATAATCATGTGGACACACAAAAACAGTAAGGATAAATATTGGGTTGTCTCCCAACAAGAGCTTTTCTTTAATGCCTTTCTAGCTAGGCATGATGATGACAATGATGCTCACATAAAACATAAGAATTGAAACATAATGGGAGCGTCATGAAGAATATGACTATCACATTTAAGTCTAACCCACTTTATATGCATAGAGATTTTGTGAGCAAACAACTTAGGGGAACAATAATCAACTAGCATAGGAAGGTAAAACAAGCATAGCTTCAAGATTTTCAACACATAGAGAGGAGACTTGATATTATTGCAATTCCTACAAGCATATGTTCCTCTCTCATAATAATTTTCAGTAGCATCATGAATGAATTCAACAATATAACCAGCCCCTAAATCATTCTTTTCATGATCTACAAGCATAGAAAATTTACTACTCTCCACATAAGCAAAATTCTTCTCATGAATAGTAGTGGGAGCAAACTCAACAAAATAACTATCATATGATTTAAAATTAGGATCAAGATGACAAGTTTCATGGTTATCATTCTTCTTTAAAGCATACATGTCATCACAATAATCATCATAGATAGGAGGCATGCTTTCATCATAGTAAACTTGCTCATCAAAGCTTGGGGGACAAAAAATATCATCTTCATCAAACATAGCTTCCCCAAGCTTGTGGCTTTGCATATCATTAGCATCATGGATATTCAAGGAATTTGTACTAACAACATTGCAATCATGCTCATCATTAACATATTTCATGCCAAGCATTCTATGTAATTCTTCTTCTAGCACTTGAGCACAATTTTCCTTTCCATCATTCTCACGAAAGATATTAAAAAGATGAAGCGTATGAGACAAACTTAACTCCATTTTTTTGTAGTTTTCTTTTATAAACTAAACTAGTGCTAAAACAAGAAACAAAAAGATTCAATTGCAAGATCTAAAGATATACCTTCAAGCACTCACCTCCCCGGCAACGGCGCCAGAAAAGAGCTTAGTTGACGGGGTGTGACTTAGCGCCCTTTACCTAGCCTCCCCGGCAACGGCGCCAGAAAAGAGCTTGATGTCTACTACACAACCTTTTTCTTGTAGACGTTGTTGGGCCTGCAAGTGCACAGGTTTGTAGGACAGTAGCAAATTTCCCTCAAGTGGATGACCTAAGGTTTATCAATCGGTAGGAGGCGTAGGATGAAGATGGTCTCTCTCAAGCAACCCTGCAACCAAATAACAAAGAGTCTCTTGTGTCCCCAACACACCCAATACAATGGCAAATTGTATAGGTGCACTAGTTCGGCGAAGAGATGAAGATACAAGTGCAAAATGGATAGTAGATAAAGGTATTTGTAATCTGAAATAATAAAAACAGCAAGATAGCGAGCGATAAAAGTGAGCGTAAACGGTATTGCAATGATAGGAAACAAGGCCTAGGGTTCATACTTTCACTAGTGCAAGTTCTCTCAACAATAATAACATAGATAGATCATATAACAAGCCCTCGACATGCAACAAAGAGTCACTCCAAAGCCACTAATAGCGGAGAACAAATGTAGAGATTATGCTAGGGTGCGAAACCACCTCAAAGTTATTCGTTCGGATCGATCTATAAAAGAGTTCGTACTAGAATAACACCTTAAGACACAAATCAACCAAAACCCTAATGTCACCTAGATACTCCATTTGTCACCTCAAGTATCCGTGGGCATGATTATACGATATGCATCACACAATCTCAGATTCATCCAACCAACATAAAAGTACTTCAAAGAGTGCCCCAAAGTTTCTACCGGAGAGTCAAGAACGTGTGCCAACCCCTATGCATAGGTTCCCAATGTCACGAAACCCGCAAGTTGATCACCAAAACATACATCAAGTGGATCGCAAGATATACCTCAAGATTCTCATAAAAGACTCAATCCGATAAGATAACTTCAAAGGGGAAACTCAATTCATCACAAGAGAGTAGAGGGGGAGAAACATCATAAGATCCAACTACAATAGAAAAGCTCGGGATACATCAAGATCGTGCCATAGAGGGAACACGAGGGAGAACACGAGAGAGAGAGATCAAACACATAGCTATTGGTACATACCCTCAGCCCCGAGGGTGAACTACTCCCTCCTCGTCATGGATAGCGCCGGGATGATGAAGATGGCCACCGGTGATGGGATCCCCTTCCGGCAGGGTGCCGGAATAGGGTCCCGATTGGTTTTTGGTGGCTACAGAGGCTTGCGGCGGCGGAACTCCCGATCTATCTTCTGTTCTGGAAGTTTTAGGGTACGTAGGTATATATGGGTGCAGGGGTACGTCGGTGGGCCTCTGGGGTGCTCACGAGGCAGGGGCGTGCCTAGGGGGGCGCCCCCACCCTCGTGGGCAGCCTGGGACTCCCCTGACGTGCACTCCAAGTCCATCGGGTTGCTTTCCTTCCAAAAATAACTTCTCCAGTTGATTTAGTTCCGTTTTGACTCCGTCTGATATTCCTTTTCCTCGAAACTCTGAAATGGGCATAAAACAGCAAATCTGGGCTGGGCCTCCGGTTAATAGGTTAGTCCCAAAAATAATATAAAAGTGGATAATAAAGCCCAATATTACCTAAAACAGTAGATAAAGTAGCATGGAGCAATCAAAAATTATAGATGCGTTGGAGACGTATCAATACGCGATAGAGGAGGAGATGATTTTCGTACTGACATGTGAGGAGATGTACTGGCAACAGAGAGGGCAACAAAGGTGGGTACTAAAAGGGGGCGCTAGCACGGAGTTTTTCCATGCAGTGGCAAACGGCCGCCGGCGGAGATGCATGATTAGGTCCCTTGAAGGAAATATGCCCTAGAGGCAATAATAAAGTTATTATTTATTTCCTTATTTCATGATAAATGTTTATTATTCATGCTAGAATTGTATTAACCGGAAACTTAGTACATGTGTGAATATATAGACAAAATATAAGTGTCCCTAGTATGCCTCTACTTGACTAGCTCGTTTATCAAGGATGGTTATGTTTCCTAACCATAGAAATGTGTTGTCATTTGATGAACGGGATCACATCATTAGGAGAATGATGTGATGGACAAGACCCATTCGTTAGCTTAGCAATATGATCGTTACAGTTTCATTGCTACTGCTTTCTTCATGACTTATACATGTTCCTCAGACTGTGAGATTATGCAACTCCCCAATACCTGAGGAACACCTTGTGTGCTATCAAATGTCACAACGTAATTGGGTGATTATAAATATGCTCTACAGGTGTCTCCAAAGATGTTTATTGAGTTGTTATAATTCAAGATTAGGATTTGTCACTCCATGTATCGGAGAGGTATCTCTGGGCACTCTCGGTAATGCACATCACTATAAGCCTTGCAAGCAATGTGACTAATGAGTTAGTTGCGAGATGATGCATTATGGAACGAGTAAAGAGACTTGCTGGTAACGATATTGAACTAGGTACGATGATACTGACGATCAAATCTTGGGCAAGTAACATACCGATGACAAAGGGAACAACGTATGTTGTTATGCGGTTTGACCGATAAAGATCTTCCTAGAATATGTAGGAGCCAATATGAGCATCCAAGTTCCGCTATTGGTTATTGACCGGAGATGTGTCTCGGTCATGTCTACATAGTTCTCAAACCTGTAGGGTCCGCACGCTTAATGTTTAATGACGATTTGTATTATGAGTTATGTGATTTGATGACCGAAGTTTGTTTAGTGTCCTGGATGAGATTACGGACATGACGAGGAGTCTCGAAATAGTCGAGAGGTAAATATTCATATATTGGAAGGCTATATTCAGACACCGGAAGTGTTCCGGGTGATACCGGGTCACTGGAAGGGGTTCCCGGCAACCCCCGGCAAAGATATGGGCTTAATGGGCCAAGTAAGGGAACACACCAGCCCACAAGGGGCTGGTGCGCCCCCTATAGGGCCAGCTACATGGGGAGAAAGGGAAAGGAGAGGAGGAAAATGAAAGTATGAAGTAGGACTCCTACTTCCTTCCTCTCCCCCCTCCTTCGTTTCCCCCTTGTCCAAATGTGGTAAGGGGGGGGGGGCGAATTGGACTAGGGGCCAAAGTATCCCAAGTAGGATTCCTCCTACTTGGGCGCGCCCTAGGCTGCCTCCCTCCCTCTCCCTCCTTTATATACGTGGGGAGGGCACCCCTAGAACACACATCAATTGTTCCAAGCCATGTGCGGCTCACCCCTCCATAGTTAACATCACGATCATATTGTCGTAGTGCTTAGGCGAAGCCCTACGCCGGTAACTTCATCATCACTGTCGCCATGCCATCGTGGTGACAGAATTCTCCCTCATCCTCAACTGGATCAAGAGCTTGAGGGACGTCATCGTGCTGAATGTCTGCTGAACACGGAGGTGCCGTACGTTCGGTACTTGGATCGGTTGGATCATGAAGACGTTCAACTACATCAACCGCATTACTAAACGCTTCCGCTTTCGGTCTAAGAGGGTACGTGGACACACTCTCCCCGCGTTGATATGCATCTCCTAGATAGATCTTGCATGATCGTAGGAATTTTTTTGAAATACTGCGTTCCCCAACAATGGCATCAGAGCCAGGTTTATGCGTAGATGTTATATGCACGAGTAGAACACAAAGAGTTGTGGGTGATAATAGTCATACTGCTTACCAGCATGTCATACTATGATTCGGTGGTATTGTTGGATGAAGCGGCCCAGGCCGACATTACATGACCGCGTTCATGTTCTACTAACGTGCTTCGCACACAGGTGGCTAGTGGGTGTCTGTTTCTCCAACTTTAGTTGACTCAAGTTTGACTACGCCCAATCCTTGTTGAAGGTCATAACAGCATGCTTGACAAAAAATCGTTGTGGTTTTGATGCGTAGGTAAGAACAGTTCTTACTAGTAGCCCGTAACAGCCACGTAAAACTTGCAACAACAAAGTAGAGGACGTCTAACTTGTTTTTGCAGGGCATGTTGTGATGTGATATGGTCAGGGAGTGATGATATATAAATTATTGTATGAGATGATCATGTTTTGTAACAGAGTTATCGGCAACTAGCAGGAGCCATATGGTTGTCGCTTTATTGTATGCAATGTAATCGCCATGTAATTGTTTTTACTTTATCTCTAAGCAGTAGCGATAGTCATAGAAACAACAGTTGGCGAGACGACAACGATGCTTCGATGGAGATCAAGGTGTCGCGCCGGTGATGATGGAGATCATGACGATGCTTCGGTGATGGAGATCATGAGCACAAGATGATGATGGTCATATCAAGTCACATATTTCGATTGCATGTGATGTTCATCCTTTATGCATCTTATTTTGCTTAGTTCGGTGGTAGCATTATAAGATGATCTCTCACTAAATTTCAAGGTATAAGTGTTCTCCCTGAGTATGCACCATTGCTACAGTTTGTCGTGCCGAGACACCACGTGATGATCGGGTGTGATAAGCTGTACGTTCACATACAACGGGTGCAAGCCAGTTTTGCACACGCATAATACTCGGGTTAAACTTGACGAGCCTAGCATATGCAGATATGGCCTCGGAACACTGAGACCGAAAGGTCGAGCGTGAATCATATAGTAGATATGATCAACATACTAATGTTCACCATTGAAACTACTCCATATCACGTGATGATCGGACATGGTTTAGTTGATTTGGATCACGTGATCACTTAGATGATTAGAGGGATGTCTATCTAAGTGGGAGTTCTTAAGTAATATGATTAATTGAACTTTAGTTTATCATGAACTTAGTCCTGGTAGTATTAGCATATCTATGTTGTAGATCAATAGCTCGCGATGTAGCTCCCCGTTTATTTTTGATATGTTCCTAGAGAAAAATAAGTTGAAAGATGATAGTAGCAATGATGCGGACTGGGTCCGTAATCTGAGGACTATCCTCATTGCTGCATAGAAGAATGATGTCCTTGATGCACCGCTAGGTGACAGACCTATTGCAGGAGCAGATGCAGACGTTATGAACGTTTGGCAAAGCTTGGTATGATGACTAGTTGATAGTTTAGTGCACCATGCTTTACGGCTTAAAACTGAGACTTCAAAAACATTTTGAATGCCATGGAGCATATGAGATGTTCCAAGAGTTGAAATTGGTATTTCAGACTCATGCCCGTGTTAAGAGGTATGAGACCTCTGACAAAGTACTTTGCCTACAAGATGGAGGAGAATAGCTCAGCTAGTGAGCATGTGCTCAGAATGTCTGAGTACTACAATCGCTTGAATCAAGTGGGAGTTAATCTTCCAGATAAGATAGTGATTGACAGAGTTCTCTAGTCACTATCACCAAGTTACTAGAACTTCATGATGAACTATAATTTGCGAGGGATGACAAAAATGATTCCCGAGCTCTTCACGATGCTGCAATCGGCGAAGGTAGAAATCAAGAAAAAGCATCAATTGTTGATGGTTAACAAGATCACTAGTTTCAAGAAAAGGGCAAAGGAAAAGAAAGGGGACTTCAAGAAGAATGGCAAGCAAGTTGTCACTCCCACGAAGAAGCCCAAAGCTAGACCTAAGCCTGAAATTGAGTGCTTCTACTGCAAACGGAATGGTCATTAGAAGCGGAACTACCCCAAATATTTGGCAGATAAGAAGGATGGCAAAGTGAACAAAGGTATATTTGATATACAAATTATTGATGTGTACTTTACTAGTGTTCATAGCAGCCCCTGGGTAATTGATACTGGTTCAGTTGCTAAAATTAGTAACTCAAAACGGGAGTTGCAGAATAAACAGAGACTAGTTAAGGGTGAAGTGATGATGTGTGTTGGAAGTGGTTCCAAGATTGATATGATCATCATCGCACACTCCCTATACTTTTGGGATTAATGTTGAACCTAAATAAATGTTATTTGGCATTTGCATTGAGCATGAATATGATTTGATCATGTTTCTTGCAATATAGTTATTCATTTAAGTCAGAGAATAATTGTTTTTCTATTTACATGAATAAAACATTCGATGGTCATACACCCAATGAAAATAGTTTGTTGGATCTCAATCATAGTGATACACATATTCATAATATTGAAGCCAAAAGATGAAAGTTAATAATGATAGTGCAACTTATTTGTGGCACTGCCGTTTAGGTCATATTGGTGTAAAGCGCATGAAGAAACTCCATGCTGATGGGCTTTTGGAATCACTTGATTATGAATCATTTGATGCTTGTGAACCATGCCTCATGGGCAAGATGACTAAGACTCCGATCTCCGGAACAATGGAGCGAGCAACAGACTTGTTGGAAATAATACATACTGATGTATGCGGTCTGATGAGTGTTGAGGCTCGAGGAAGGTATCATTATTTTTTGACCTTCGCAGATGATTTGAGCAGATATTGATATATCTACTTGATGAAACATAAGTCTAAGATATTTGAAAAGTTCAAAGAATTTCAGAGTGAAGTGGAAAATCATCATAACAAGAAAATAAAGTTTCTACGATCTGATCGTGGAGGTGAATATTCAGTTACGAGTTTGGCCTTCAATTAAAACAATGTGGAATAGTTTCACAAACTCATGCCACCAGGGACACCACAACATAATGGTGTGTCCGAACGTCGTAACCGTACTTTATTAGATATGGTGCGATCTATGATGTCTCTTACCGATTAACCACTATCGTTTTGGGATATGAATTAGAGACAACTGCATTCATGTTAAATAGGGCACCATCTAAAAATCCGTTGAGACGACACCGTATGAACTGTGGTTTAGCAAGAAACCTAAGCTGTCGTTTCTTAAATTTGGGGTTGCGATGCTTATGTGAAAAAAATTCAGCCTGATAAGCTCAAACCCAAATCGGAGAAGTGCGTCTTCATAGGATACCCAAAGGAGACTGTTGGGTACACCTTCTATCACAGATCCGAAGGCAAGATATTCGTTGCTAAAAATGGATCCTTTCTGGAGAAGGAGTTTCTCTCGAAAGAAGTGAGTGGGAGGAAAGTATAACTTGATGAGGTAACTGTACCTTCTCCCAAATTTGAAAGTAGTTCATCACAGAAATCAGTTCCAGTGATTCCTACACCAATTAGTGAGGAAGTTAATTATGATGATCATGAAACTTTAGATCAAGTTACTACCGAACCTCATAGGTCAACCAGAGTACGATCCGCACCAGAGTGGTACGGTAATCCTGTTCTGGAAGTCATGTTAATAGACCATGATGAACCTACGAACTATGAGGAAGCGATGATGAGCCCAGATTCTGCAAAATGGCTTGAGGCCATGAAATCTGAGATGGGATCCATGTATGTGAACAAAGTATTGACTTTGGTTGACTTGCTCGATGATCAGCAAGCCATTGAGAATAAATGGATCTTCAAGAGGAAGACGGACGCTGCTAGTTGTGTTACTATCTACAAAGCTCGAATTGTCGCAAAAGGTTTTTGACAAGTTCAAGGACTACGATGAGATTTTCTCACTCGTATCGATGCTTAAGTCTGTCCAAATCATGTTAGCAATTACCACGTTTTATGAAATCTGGCAAATGGAAGTCAAAAACTGCATTCCTTAATGTATTTCTTAAAGAAGAGTTGTATATGATGCAACCAGAAGGTTTTGTCAATCCTAAAGGTGCTAACAAAATATGCAAGCTCCAGCGATCCATCTATGGACTGGTGCAAGCATCTCGGAGTTGGAATATACGCTTTGATAAGTTGATCAAAGCATATAGTTTTATATAGACTTACGGTGAAGCCTGTATTTATAAGAAAGTGAGTGGGAGCACTACCACCTTTCTAATAAGTATATGTGAATGCCATATGGTTGATCGGAAATGATGTAGAATTTTCTGGAAAGCATAAAGGAGTGTTTGAAAGGAGTTTTTCAAAGAAAGACCTTGGTGAAGCTACTTACATATTAAGCATCAAGATCTATAGAGATAGATCAAGACACTTGATAAGTTTTTTCAGTGAGTACATACCTTGACAAGATTTTGAAGTAGTTCAAAATGTAACAGTCAAAGAAGGAGCTCTTGCCTGTATTGCAAGGTGTGAAGTTGAGTAAAGACTCAAAACCCGACCACGGTAGAAAATAGAAAGAGAATGAAAAGTCATTCCCTATGCCTCAGTCATAGGTTCTATGAAGTATGTTATGCTATGTACCAGACCTATTGTGTACCTCACCATGAGTTTGGCAAGAGGGTACAATAGTGATCCAGGAGTGGATCACTGGACAGCAGTCAAAATTATCCTTAGTAGAATAAGGATATGTTTCTCGATTATGGAGGTGACAAAAAGTTCGTCGTAAAGGGTTACGTTGATGAAAGCTTTGACACTGACCCGAATGACTCTAAGTCTCAATCTGGATACATATTGAATGTGGGAGCAATTAGCTAGAGTAGCTCCGTGCAGAGCATTGTAGACATAGAAATTTGCAAAATACATATGGATCTGAATGTGGCAGACCCATTGACTAAACTTCTCTCACAAGCAAAACATGATCAAACCTTAGTACTCTTTGGGTGTTAATCACATGGCGATGTGAACTAGATTATTGACTCTAGTAAACCCTTTGGGTGTTGGTCACATGGCGATGTGAACTATGGGTGTTGATCACATGGTGATGTGAACAATTGGTGTTAATCACATTTTAATGTGATCTAGATTATTGCCTCTAGTGCAAGTGGGAGACTGAAGGAAATATTCCCTAGAGGCAATAATAAAGTTATTATTTATTTCCATATTTCATGATAAATGTTTATTATTCATGCTAGAATTGTATTAACCAGAAACTTAGTATATGTGTGAATACATAGACAAAACATAAGTGTCCCTAGTATGCCTCTACTTGACTAGCTCGTTTATCAAAGATGGTTACGTTTCCTAACCATAGACATGCATTGTCATTTGATGAACGGTATCACATCATTAGGAGAATGATGTGATGGACAAGACCCATTTGTTAGCTTAGCATTATGATCATTACTGTTTTATTGCTATTGCTTTCTTCATGACTTATACATGTTCCTCAGACTATGGGATTATGCAACTCCCGAATACCGGAGGAACACCTTGTGTGCTATCAAACGTCACAACGTAATTGGATGATTATAAATATGCTCTGCAGGTATCTCCGAAGGTGTTTGTTGAGTTGGCATAGATCAAGATTAGGATTTGTCACTCCGTGTATTGAAGAGGTATCTCTGGGCCCTCTCGGTAATGCACATCACTATAAGCCTTGCAAGCAATGTGACTAATGAGTTAATTGTGGGATGATGCATTATGGAACGAGTAAAGAGACTTGCTGGTAACGACATTGAACTAGGTATGATGATACCGACGATCGAATCTCGGGCAAGTAACATACCGATGACAAAGGGAACACCGTATATTGTTATGCGGTTTGACCGATAAAGATCTTTGTAGAATATGTAGGAGCCAATATGAGCATCCAAGTTCCGCTATTGGTTATTGACCGGAGATTTGTCTCGGTCATGTCTACATAGTTCTCGAACCCGTAGGGTCTGCACGCTTAACGTTCGATGATGATTTGTATTATGAGTTATGTGATTTGATGACCGAAGTTTGTTTGGAGTCCTGGATGAGATCATGGACATGACGAGGAGTCTTGAAATGGTCGAGAGGTAAAGATTCATATATTGGAAGGCTATATTCGGACACTGGAAGTGTTCCGGGTGATATCGGGTCACCGGAAGGGCTCCGGGCAACCCCCGACAAAGGTATGGGCTTAATGGGCCAAGTAAGGGAGCACGCCAGCCCACAAGGTGCTGGTGCGCCCCCTATAGGTATAGCCACGTGGGAAGAAAGGGAAATCAGAGGAGGAAAAGGAAAGTGTGAAGTAGGACTCCTACTTCCTTCCCCTCCCCCTCCTTCCTCTCCCCCTTGTCCTAATGTGGTAGGGGGGGCAATTGGACTAGGGGCCCAAGAGGATTCCTCCTACTGGGCGCGCCCTAGGCTGCCTCCCTCCCTCTCCCTCCTTTATATACGTGGGGAGGGCACCCTTAGAACACACATCAATTGTTCCTAGCCGTGTGCGGTGGCCCCCTCCATAGTTAACACCTCGGTCATATCGTTGTAGTGCTTAGGCGAAGCCCTGCGCCGGTAACTTCATCATCATCGTCGCCACGCCATCATGTTGACGGAAATCTCCCTCGTCCTCAACTGGATCAAGAGCTCAAGGGACGTCATCGTGCTGAACGTGTGCTGAACACAGAGGTGCCATACGTTCGGTACTTAGATCAGTTGGATCGTGAAGACGTTCGACTACATCAACCGCGTTACTAAACGCTTCCGCTTTCGGTCTACGAGGGTACGTGGACACACTCTCCCCGCTCGTTGCTATGCATCTCCTAGATAGATCTTGCGTGATCGTAGGAATTTTTTTGAAATACTGCGCTCCCCAACATCCCTCACCGAAGGGGGTATAATGTACGCTGGGGAGGTAGAGCTTAGAGCTCATATTGATGGGTTCTATAGATAGTTGTTGGGGACCACATCAGGAGGTGCTGCCTCTCTCGAACCGGATATGTGGACACCTCAACGGAAGGTGACGAGGGAAGACAACTGTGCATTAGTGCATCCTTTTACTTTAGTTGAGGTGACTAACAACCTAAATTACATGAGGGTAAATACGGCCCTGGGCCCCGACGGGTTTCCAGTAATCTTTTACAAAAGATTCTGTGAGATGGTGGGACCTCAGTTTCTTAATTTGGTGCAAGAGTTCACCCTTGGTAGAATTGAGGTGAAAATTATGGGGTGCTGGCGTTACTCCCTGAAGTCCAAGGGGCGAATAACGTTCGACAATAACGCCCAATAACACTAATAAATGTCAGCTTCTAGCTACTGGCTAAGGGATTCGCGACACGCCTGTCGCCGACGGCAAATAAAATCACTGACCCAAACCAGATGGCTTTTATTGGAGGGAGAAGAATATTAGACAGGATTGCGGTCTTACACGAGGTCTTACACGAAATCAACACCACTAAGGAAGAGGTGTTCATTCTTAAAATAGACTTCAAAAAGGCGTACGACCAAGTGCGGTGGGAATTTCTGGAGGAGGTTCTTAAGGCGAAAGGCTTTGACCAACTCTGGATTAACTGGATGCGGCAGCTGGTACAAGGGGGACAGACGACAGTTAATATTAATGGCGGGGTAGGGGCTTCTTCAGAAATAACAGAGGAATCCGACAAGGGGATCCTATATCCCCGCTTTTGTTTAACATCTTGGCAGATGCACTTGCATCAATTCTTGATAATGCCAAGGTGGCGGGGCATATATCTAGGGTGGCTTCGGGCATTATCCTCGGAGGAATATCGCATCTTCAATACGTAGATGACACGCTTATATTTAAAAAAATTATAAGGGAAATTATCAACCTTAAATTTCTACTGATGTGCTTCGAGGAGATGTCGGGTCTAAAAATTAACTTTGCAAAGAGTGAGGCGATAGTCACGGGAGGTGACCTTGAGTCTCAACTTAGGGCGGCACATGCTAAGGTGGCGGAAGTATGGAGACATGGGCAGTGGGCGCCCCAGTTTCGACGCCTATTGGGGGAGGTGGAAAGCGCAAAGTGGTATGGCCTACATGATAGATTGCAAGGACACAGGCTGGGCCAAGGAAATGACGAGGTTATCTGGCGCTTGGAGCCGTCTGGGCTCTTCTCCACCGGATCTTTATATAGGGAGATTTTTAAATCTATGACACCTTGCGACATGTCGGGGATATGGAAGGCCCGGCTCCCGGCGAAAATTAAGATATTCGTTTGGCAAGTGGTTCAAAAGAGAAGGGGCCTGTGTGATGGCAAATGCATCTGGTGTGGGGACAATGAAGACCGTGACCATATCATATTACGATGTACCATGGCTAGATTTGTGTGGAGCTCTCTTAGGGCGGTAACGGGCTCAACATGGAACCCGAGTAGGTTTTCGCATTTCTATAGATTGGCAACGTCCACTACCGGGCGAGATAGACGGATGGCCTGGCTAGGATTTGGTGTTATGGCATGGTCTTTATGGACCACAAGAAATAGGGCGTTGATAGAGGGAATATACATCAAACATCCGACTGATCTGCTATACAAATTGATATCTTTCTTGCAGCTATGGAAGTCACTAGCAAGGGCGCAAGACAGAAGGCACATGGAGGATCTTGCCTCAAAGGTGCGGACAAAGTGTACTGAGCTGCGTCGAGTGACACAAGGGGTACCACTGACATGACGGCTCTCACTTTCAAATTATTTGGAGGAAACCTAACACACCAAATTATTTACCATGCAATTTTTTGGAATTTTTAATATTTGTTTTGAATTTTTTCTTCATCACAGGTGTAGATGAGCCTGGGAACCGAATCGCTGCTCTTGCTTTCAAAGCCAAAGCCCCCCAAAACTAAATAAGTTTATTAAGAAAAAAACTTATTCATGTAACTACACAAAAATACCAGACCCATTGCTTGCGTTGTGTGGGAGTACATAGTCCCGCTTCTCATATACCACATAGATGAATCTTTTATACCCTTTTATTATTTTTAATATACTTCACTAATAATTATTGGATACTCCAAAATGAGTTTCATGAATGTGAGTCTACATATTTTTAGAGGTTTACGTATATAGTGATTTGTTCCTATGTGAAAAAGGTATATTACAAAACATACTCCTCAAATGATATTTTTTTCACAAAACTCGTATTGAGGTATCTTAGAATATTTAATGAAGTACTAGGTGAATGCCCGTGCGTTGCAACGGGAGCATACTTAATTTTATTTTACGGGCTCACATTAATCATGTCAAGCATATAATTTTCAAATCTCATGCATATCAAGCAGCATTGTCAACCTCCTTTTAACTTGAATTCAGACTTCATCTTCTTCCTCAGGCCATTTGGCGCACGCGAGATCTACAAAACCAATTATTATACTTTGCATGTTTCAATTTAGATTAAGTTGCTACGTGAACATGCATCGCTACGGAGTAAGAAAGGCGCAACTAAACCCCTCATGTTCTAACTATCACCGCTGACATGTATGCTCTATACATGACCCCCATCCAATCATCTCACCCACATGTCTCTTGACTCATGCATAACATGAACTAACTCAGATCCCATGTGCTATTGTCCCCAACTACATCCAGACTTCAATGACCTTCCGCTACAGGATTTCCATCACCAACACTTCTTCTTCTCATCAACGGATCGTATAACAATGCAACTGTAAATTTAGCCAACTGTTCTATCAGCAAATTACAAGCCATCCGCTAAAAAAAAGCAAATTACAAGCCATTTTATCTGAATATTAGAATATAAATACAAGTTAAGATGAATTATAGAAAGCAAGGCCACATACCTCTATAGATTTAAACTAACATTTATTTATTTGTTAACTCAGATATTAAAACAACACATCTCGGACTGCTCCTATTATTTTGGTACAAAATGAAGGTTGTGTGCATCATTTTGATGGACAAGCCAGGGGCTCGTCTCCTTTTCAGAGAAAAAACAACTTGATTGCTCCTACTTTCAGTAGGCAACATATCTGCTACTACATAACTAAGAGCACTTCAGTGCTTTTCCCGCAAAAACAAAAACTAAGAGCACTTCTATAAAAAATGGTGGATGGTCGCTCAACAGGCAACACCCATTTTTTTACATCGCTTCACTGCTTCAAAGAATGAATTGCTGCTGTGTTCGCCATGCCAAGAACTCTTTTGATGCAAACAACATAGAGCGACTAACCACCTAAACCTGTATCAGTATAAAGCAAGTCGTACATGGAACGTGTTACAACTGCCAAGGATTGGCAACTGGCATGGACATGATGGTCATCAAACTGAGGCTAAGACCTGCATGAAAAAACTTTAAAAGGATTATGGACGCACAGATCAAAGGCGAATTGGGATCCATGCAGCTTAATTGGATGCCAATTAAAGGCCCATACTCTATATCCATCTGAATCCTTTTTTAGATAAGAAACACCAAACTATGGCAAAAAAACAGTAATTGACGACACAAACATTCCTTGTACTAAGACCTTGATGCATCATACCATAAATTTACACCATAGGAAAATAAATATATCTATGAATGGAATATACCGATCGGCAAAAACTCAGGTTAGTAAGATGAAGAAAACAGAACTGGATTCCTAAACCAAAGTGTCAAATTATCACACAAATTACTTAGTACTATTTAGACACCTATTTTCTCGATCGATACTTACACCCTTTCATATTCTAGCAACCAAGAAACTACATAAAATTGGGACCTCCCCATGGTCTGGCTCCTCCAGAGTACCAGCCCCTCATCGTTCTCGTTTTGCGCAGGCGCTGTCTGCCAAGGTGGCATCAACTCCACGATTGCCTCCACGATTGCCTCCTCCAAGCTCAACGACAGTCAGCCCAATTAAAAATTGAAGAAAAATGTTGTTGGTTATACATGACAACTACAACAACAATAATTAGACATACAAGACCACCATTGAAAAACGGAACACCTACTTGTTTTATGTGGGTATATAAGCTCTCACATTCCACATTACAAGTCAGAAAACAAAAAATGATCACGGGTTTCTGTTTCCAGTTTGCAAGATATAAGCTTTTATAAAACTGTTTATTATCGCTACTTTGTTTCTCTGCAAGCAAGAATACATAAATCGGAAGAAATATATCTGCTCATACTATAACTGATTTTCTTTTCTTCCCTAGAAAATATATGCATAAATGTGAAGAGAATATAGTTCAAGGTAATATGTGTGATCATTGTTCCATATATACATAGTTAAGAGGAGAAACAACTTATACCACCTATAAATTTGTTCTGTACAACAATTCTGCAGTGCAAGACAATCAAAGAGGATGATACTCCCAATGCAGTTAGGCATAGTGAGAGCGACAATCATAGTATTGAAACGAATGAAACTCTGTGAATTCAGAATAAGCAAGTATCTCCAACTGTTGGTAAAATCATAATTGACCTCCTTCAGTGAGCTGCTCACGAAACATTCATTCATCTCTACTATCTTCTATTTAGTCAAAAGTTGAATGCTTGAAAAAAAAAGTATTGAACAATCAGTGCTATATTTTTAAGAATTTAGTCAAAACCGATCCTGTGTGTACCCTTCTTCCCAACCATGCTTGAGAACTACTTATTACATAGTTGACGTGTTACGTAGATGTGTAGCCGAACCAGCGCCGGAGGCCGAGACTTTGCCCGAAAACTCCATGGATGGTCCGAGGACGTGATCCCAGGAGAAAAAAGTTGTCTGGTCTTTATCGCCAAAGCTTCTCTCTGAGTCGCGAGTTGTAGCATGCCCGCACCCGACCTCAAAAACTTGCAAAACAAAACAGGGGAAGATAAAAGTAGGGGGAGCACGAACTGAGAGAGTGGGAGGATTGGGCCGTGGCCGGTGACCGGATCGGCGCCACGTCGACCTGACGATACGAGCCCAATGGCGGTGACCCCTTGGATGCCAGGAGCTCAGGCCCACGCCTTCCTCGACGGTCGAGGGCGAAGCTGCTTTGAATCCTTTGGTCGCCCGCTTCGGCGGGCTCGGTCCATCGCGAGTGGCAGGCTGCAGAAGGAACAAAGCGCCATCGATGGTGACGGATTTGGATGCCAATCTCACCAGCAGCTCACAGGATTGGAAGAGAAGGGGGTGGACGACGCCAGATTCGGTAGCGAGACTGTGGCGGCGAGCAGATCGGGAGGGGTAGGGCCAGGGCAAAGGGTTGGCGTGGGTTCGTTTGGGAGCGAGAGAGACCGAGATCCCGTTGACTCACGTTTAGTTTTTTTTCAGCGGCTGGGTGAGAACGCGATCGGCTGGGTGGAGGGATTGACGAATCGCACGACGTAAGACGGGAAACGAAACCTTACGGTTCTTTTATATAGTAGAGATATTAAGAATCTCTACTATATTACAGAGGGATCTGCAGTGGTCGTGATGGTTTTACCAACGCCCTCCCCCTCTTCCCATCCCGCACGAGACAAAAGCCAAAAAGAAAAAAAATGCACGCACTGCGATCCCCTTCCCACGATCCCAATAAACGCACGCACTGCGATCCCCTTCCGACGATCCCACTTCTCCCTCACTATCACGATCCATCCATCCCTCTCTCTCAGATGGGAACCGCCTTCTTGCAGCGACGCCCACACCTGGGACGACGCGAGACAGGGCAATAGCCGCCGGAGGCACGAGGACTTCCTGCATCTCCTCTCACTCATGTCCTCCGGCGCTGGAGGGGCGGCCTTGAAGAAGACCCGTGCGACGGTATGGCTACTGGCTGCCGTCTGCATCTGAACCAGCAAAGCGAGGAGCGCCAACCGCATCGGAAGCAGACAAGCTGTGGACGAGCGCGGCAAGAAGGTCGACGTGCCGATGTCTTCGGTGAGCACATGCCTCCCTGTGGATGTGACTATGTGAGGCCTCCTCTCTGGTATGCAAAAATGTCCCCTCGTTCCATCGACATGAGGAAGCGCGCCGCAGCGGTGGTCTTCCTCATAGCTGCTGTTCCACTCGAAACAGAACACACCGATGTTGCTCAATCTTTTTTTGAACAATCAACTTGCTCGACCTGAACCTGATTCCACACCATGACTATTTTACCTATTTATTTGTGGAGTAGATGGATGGAAGCTAGGAAGGGATCAGACAAGAGTCCAGACCTACTTGTAGACAGAACATGTTCCTCATATCCTTTATTTCAAATTGGATTTCCATATATCTGATCAAATTTTCCTTGGATTGGATGGTTATACAGTAACATGGTCTCTGAGCAAAGGTTACTGTTTAGATCCGGACATGGAAAATTGACAATCCATGTATCAATTTTTTGCCCACTCATGATGCCGATAAATAATTTGAAATTTTTCGAACCAGTTATATATTTCAATGTTATAGCTACAGATTTTTACGATAGTTTATTTTTGCCAGCTTTGTAATAATTTGTAATACAGTTCACAGAAACTGGGTAACACCCTGTTACAGAACTGTGCCCTATACTATTACTGAAATAGATTTTATGGTGCATTATGGAAGGAATTTGTGTGGGGATCAGTTGCAGGCTCATTTGAAAAAGGCATGACACATCCAGTTGACTCCCAAAAAGCAAGGCTTCGGAGTCAAGCTATATTGACACGGGCTAAAAGTGTGAGACCGTTTCCTAAAAATTTCTGTTCACTTCTCACATGGGCATGAACTGTAGGGATTGTTATTTAATAATGGTCTTGACAAAGATGTCGTATTCTTATTTATGATACTGAAAAGATGAGAAACCTAAAACACTGCAGTAATAGCTTTTGTATAATTGGCAAAAATTCATATGCCTGAGGCCTAAGGTTGAGAATGTCCAACTGATTAAACTTGTTCACAACATCAGTAGTAATCTTCATAAACATATTATTCCTGACCTACTATTTCTTGATGTTTTCTACTGTTGACCTATTTGCAGTTGTTTATAAAGGAATTAGTCTAGGTGCTATTGCTTTACTTGCTACAGCTGCAACATATTTTGCTGTTATTGTCATTGATTCAACTAAGCCATGGCTGGAGCACACTAATCCTAATATATATAAGAGGCCATTGATCTCACTTTATTACTGGAGGAATTGGTGAGAAATTATTTTTTTATGTCAATACTGTATTTTTTTTTCTAGAAAATATACATGATGCTACGTACAATTTAGGCTGGTTCTCAGCATGTTACTGGGATTTAACTGCACAAATGGATTTTTGTACATAATGACAACATGGATTTCTCAGTAACTTATCTGTTGTCATTTTTTAGTGCCACACAATGCATGTGGCCTTTGTACATTCAAACTTTTTTGATCTGTATCTGTTCACTCATGTAATGTAGTACCGATACAATTTGATTTTTCATCAAAATAATGTACTGATACATGTTCACTAATGTAATGATGTACTCGAAACACATTTGAAGTCGAACTGTGATTTTTTTTTGAGTATTATATATGAATTTTTTTTTGTATACATGTGAATTTTCATGTGCTTAAAGGAAAGAAACTTGAATGACTTGAGTTGATTGCATGTATAGGGGAAGCAAGTCTAAGGCGATGTTTGCAATAATAATCGCATGGCACACTCATTCTCAGTATTACAGTGATGTTTTAATCAATGTCTTGATCTATAAATTTGTCGTCCGTGGCAACGCATGGGCAATCGGCTAGTGTATAATTAATGCATATATGAGATATATTGAAGATGAAAAGTACATACTCTCAAGAGTATATATATAGCTTCATAACTAAACTAGGATAAATTGTACAATAGTAGCAGCGTTGGATGCTGTACAACCGCCACAAAGAATTATATTACACGCGTGTGGATGGGATCCAACGCCACTGCCTTCTGGAAGAAGCTAGCAAGTAGTTTGACCCGTCCACTAGTCCCCCATCTCTCTCACTGCGCGTGGCCACCACCGCTGTATTAAAAGGAAACTCTCCCCCTTTTCTCGCTCACACTCTCACTCTCTCCCGTCCCTCACACTTGCTGAGAGGAAAAACCTCACCCCCCCCCATCGGAGCTACAATGGCAGGCCGCAATGACACTGCCCATCGCCATCGCGTTGCTCGGATGCGAGCGGCGTGGCTCCTTCGAATTGTCCACGTCCCCCCTCCGCCGTGTCATAGATTCAGTGGCTTCGGTGCCTCCGCCGGCGCCCGCCATCCTCGTCGTGCCCCATCTAAAGTAGGGTTGGCTCAGCGGCGCCCGCCGTCACCGCCAGGCCTTCCTGCCGCAGCCACCCGTGCCGCTTGCTCGGTCGAGGCGTCGCACAGCCCCTCGACCTCAACCTCGCGCTCCGCTTGCCGGGCGCCTCCGCCGTCAATCCCCCTTGTCCGACTGAGGAGATGTCAGTGGCGGGAACCAGCGCGCAGGCGCCGCTGACCTTCCTCTCCGCCTCGGTGGCGCTCCCGCCTCCACTATCTCCCTTCCCGGTGCCGCAAACCAACGAGAAGGAGGAGGCGATGGTTGCGGTGGTTATTGTGCGCGCCAAGGTTGAGTTCACGCTCACATTCCATTGTCGGCGTCGGGTGCTGGTGGCTTCCTCTACGTCTGCTCTGATGTGGAGGAGGCGACCATGCTCGAGGTTGGCATCGCCCAATCTGTCCTCAATGCGGCTGCGTCCGCCGCCGCACAGGCCACCGCCGATGCAACCATGGTTGCCGCGTTGCACTAGTAGAAAACAGACCTTTCGTCCGCCCCAGTCCCGGTCTGGTTTGGGACCAGGACTAATGTGACTATTAGTCCCGGTCCCAACAGCTAGGGGCAGACGGGGGCACGGGCATCATTAGTCCCGGTTCATTTGTGACATATAGTCCCTGTTGGTGATACCAACCGGGACTAAAGAGGTGGTGGCAGGTTGACGTCAGGCTGGGGCCCCAGGAGCCCCTTTAGTCCCAGTTGGTATCACCAGCCGGGACTAAAGTGGACCTTTAGTCCCAGTTTGTATCACCAACCGGGACTAAAGATGTCCCTATATAAACCCCCGCTTCTTCCAGCCCGAGCCCAAGCTCTCCTTTCTCCTTTCTCTCCTCTGTTCTCTTCCTCTTGCTCCAGCTCATCCTCTATTTTTGCCAAGATTTGAGGCACCCCATCTATCCAAGTGTTCACAAAGGTTAGGAACTTTGTCCTTTCATCTCTCATTGCTAGATTATCTCGTGCAATGCTCTATAATATAGCGATCTGTGGGTTTTTGTTTGGAGTAATTATGTGGGAGTTTATTTGATTTATATGCAATTTGAGCTTAAATTAGCTTCTTTGTTTGCATATGTGCAGGTGTGGTCCCATCTTTGAATGCCTGCTCAGTATGAAGGTACCGTCTGGTTTCTCGTCGAATATAAAGGGAATAATAAATATGGCAGAGACAAAGTTTCAAAACCTAAAGTTTCATGACTGCCACATGATTATGACACAATTGCTTCCGGTTGCATTTAGGGGGCTTCTACCAGAAAACGTTCGATTAGCCATTGTGAACCTATGTGCATTCCTCAATGGAATTTCTCAAAAGATAATCGATCTAGAGATCCTACCAAGGTTACAGAATGATTTGATGCAATGTCTTGTCAGTTTTGAGTTGGTGTTCCCACCATCCTTCTTCAATATCATGAAACACGTCCTAGTTCACCTAGTCGACGAGATTGTCATTCTGGGTCCTGTATTTCTACACAATATGTTTCCCTTTAAGAGGTTCATGGGAGTCTTAAAGAAATATGTTCATAACCGTGCAAGGCCAGAAAGAAGCATCTCGAAGGGCCATGAAACAGAGGAGGTCATTGAGTTTTGTGTTGACTTTATTCTTGGCCTTAAGACGATTGGTGTTCCTGAATCGCGGCATGATATGATACTGGGTGGAAAAGGCATGCTAGGAAATGATTCAGTAATATGTAGGGACGGGCATTCTTGGGCGCAAGCACAATACACAGTTCTATAAAATTCCACCTTGGTGGCTCTGTATATCAAGGAACACTTGGATATTGTACGCTCCAAGAACCAGGAGCAGTCTGAGCCCTGGATCAAACGTACACACATGGCGTCATTCGACGGTTGGTTGCGGACACGTCTCATGCATGACGACACTGTTGGATATGAGTTGTACTTGCTGGCCAAGTCACCATCTTCGACTATATTGACTTTCAAACACTACTGCAGAATCGGGCTATTGTCCCGGTTCATAGGGACCTTTAGTGCCGCTTCTGCAAGCGGCACTAAAGGGTGGGGACTAAAGCCCCCCCTTTAGTCCCGGTTCAACGCGAACCGGGACCAAAGGGCCACCACGTGGCACGAGGGCGCGTCGGGGGCTGGGAGACCTTTAGTCGCGGTTGGTAACACCAACCGGGACTAAAAGGTTTAGAGGTTTATGGTTTTATGATTTATTTTTCCTTTTAATTTTGTGTTTTTCATTTAATTCTTTTTCATTTCAAACACATTTTACGCTACTACATATTGTACACGTTATGCATATATATAAATAGAATTCCTCGTAGAACCGATCATATATATATATATATATATCATCGAATTTCTCGCACGACCATTCACGCATAACATATATATATATACAATTTGATATATACAATTTCTCCTCCAATTTGCAGATCATTACATGGAGGCATTACAGCGGGTAATGGAATTCTTCTTTGGGATCTATGACCTGGTCGAGCAAAAATCCCGCTATTTCCTCTTGAATCGCTCGTACGCGATTCTTTGGTAGGAGCTTATCCTGCATGTCCCTCATCTTTAAAAAAGGAGATCATTATGCATGTATTAGTTGTGTCTGTATATATTAGATAATGATGTAAAAATTGTGAATAGTGTTTTGGCAAACGTACCCATTGATTTCTATCATTTTTGCTCCTTTCAGACGCCATCATACGAATGTTCTCGCAAACATAGTATGCACATAAATCACCCCCGGGCTCCTGCTTCAGGGCCTTTACAAGAATAGAATTGAATCAGATAATAATTAATCAAGCATGATAATGGTATTAAAACTAGAATTAAAAAGATGTTAGCTAGCTAGCTAGTAGTACTTAATTAATTACCTTGAGTCGATGCCATTTCAACTCTTTTTTCCATGGGCCATCCATATGTTTGATGAACTTTTCCCAAGCCTTGCCCGCCGGCAAAGAAAATGAATAAAGGAGTTATTAATTAGTTGATATCAGAAAATGATGAACTAAAGAGGCCGACATATAGTTCGATAATGATTGAAATTACCTGTCGACCATCCCCTTCACGATTGCGTAGTCATTAACTTCTTTAAGTAGTGAGTCCAGTACTTGAACACTTCCCTCGTCCCCTTCATGATATGTCAAATGTTGCATATGTCAAAATTCAAACTTTGACATATGATTCAAACTTTTTTCAATATACATCTAATCATCTAGTGAAAACATGTCAAAATTCATCTAATTACCATTTATATATCTAAAATTCATCTAACATTTCTATCACTAAAAGTATAAAAAACTAAAAAAACATTCATCTAACATTTATATATCTAATTCATCTAACATTTCTGTAATTAAAAGTATTAAAAACTAAAAACAGAAAATAAGAAAATGTGTGTGTGTGTGTGCATGTGTGTGTTCATGCATGTGTGTGTGTGTGTGCGGGCTCGATCGATGGGAGGGCGGCCATGGCGACAGGGTCTTACAGCAGGGCGACGGCCGGCGAGGCGAGGCGAGTGCAATGGCGACGGCGCGCGATGGGAGCACGCGGCGCGTCGGGGGCGGCGCGTTGGGGGACGTCAACGGGTGACGGCGTGGGCAGCAATGGCATCTTGGCAGGCGGTGCGTCGGGGGCGGTGGCAATCCCTCTATTCTAGTGGTGGAAGAGACGAAGAAGCAGGGGAAAGTGAAAAAAAATTCAAGTGTTGGTTATATAGGAGGGACCTTTAGTCCCGGTTGGAGCCACCAACCGGGACTAAAGGTCAATTTTGGCCAGGCCAAGCGGCGGGAAGCGCAAGCCTTTAGACCCGGTTGGTGGCTCCAACCGCGACTAAAGGGGGTCTTTTGTCGCGGTTGGAGCCACCAACCGGGACTAAAGGCATGTGCTTCCCAGTGTCGAATGTTTAGTCCCACCTCGCTAGTTGATAAGCCCCGGCGCGGGCATTGCATTGAGCTCCTCTCAAATGCAGGTCTTCTTGGCCTACCTCTCTTCCTCTACCCTGTGGGGCCTACTGGGCTTTGCCGGCCTGCATCCTGGCCCAATTACAGGTTGGTTTCTAGTCGTATGCAGACCGTTGTGGCCCAGTAGGCGGGCTTTTTTTAATTTATCTATTGTTCTTTTTTTGTTTGTCTTTATTTATTTTCTTTTCTTTCTGAGTTGTTTTTTTTGCTTTATTTAGAGTTTCTTTGTGAATCTTTTTTGCTTTAGGTAAAAGAAATTATAAACTTTCTGTTAGTGCGAATAGTTTTCAAATTTGGATAGTTTAAATTTGAATTATTTAAATTTTGTGTGAATCACTAGTTTGTGAATCACTAGTTTGTGAATAACTTTACTTTAAAAATAGATTTTCAGTGATTCTGTTTTCCGCTGTTTAATATTAGTGTGTTTTATCATTATACTAAATTTGGTAATACTTAGGTTATTTAAAAAAATGAAATGCCTTTGTAAGAAATGAGTTTTCGTCCGAAACCCTGATACTTCGAAAGAGATTGTTCATTTTGTACACGAAGTGCATTTAGTTTTTGCCGTAACTCTCTGAACTTTTTAGCACATGGTATGTGGATGAAATGATGATACCATGCCAACTTTCAACCTTTTCAGAGTTCATTTGTAGTGCTTTTCAATTTCATGGTCATTTAGCTCAAAAAATCAGTAAATGCATGAAAATTAGCAAATGAAGTCAGAAAGGGTTGAAAATTGATGACGTGGCTTTGAATGGTGCATACTGAACGCAAAAAGTCTGGAGTTGAAATAAGTTAAAGAAATGAAATGCCTTTGTAACAGATGAGTTTTCGTCCGAAACCCTGATACTTCGAAAGAGATTGTCCATTTTGTACACGAAGTGCATCCAGTTTTTGTCGTAACCCTCTCAACTTTTTAGCACATGGTATATGGGTGAAATGATGATACCATGCCGACTTTCAACCTTTTCAGAGTTTATTTGTAGTATTTTTCAATTTCATGGTCGTTTAGCTCAAAAAATCAGTAAATGCATGAAAAATAGCAAATGAAGTCAGAAAGGGTTGAAAATTAATGATGTTTGTCCGAAGCACAAAAGTACACATTTCAAATGCCAAAACACATAAGCACCCTAACTATTATAAAGATTCCCTACGGTTTGTCCAAAGTGGGACTTTCCATATATATAAGTCCGATCACTAGAGAAGAAAGTGATGACAGTGAAGCCCGTCACATCCCAGAGTGGGATCTTTGGGTGTGAAACTTTTTCTTCCCGTGTGTCCCTTTGCGCCATAACCATGGACAATTTTCATCATTTAACTGGATGCTCGGGTCAATATTCACTTTGAAGGGAGCAATTTCATGAAACTTTTCATAATCTTCTGACATGTCTGTTTTGTCATCCACTCCGACGATGTTTCTTTTCCCTAAAAGAACTATGTGGTGCTTTGGCTCATCGTATGATGTATTCGCTTCCTTATATTTTCTTTTTCTCGGCTTGGTAGACATGTCCTTCACATAAAAAACCTGCACCACATCATTGGCTAGGACAAATGGTTCGTCTGTGTACGCAAGATTGTTGAGATCCACTGTTGTCATTTCATACTGCGGGTCTTCCGTTACCCCACCTCGTGTCAGATTGACCCATTTGCACCGAAACAGAGGTACCTTCAAACCACGTCCATAGTCAAGTTCTCATATCTCCTCTATGTAACCATAATATGTGCCATTTTCCCTCTTGGTTGCTGCATCAAAGCGGACACCACTGTTTTGGTTGGTGCTCTTTTTGTCTTGGGTGATCGTGTAAAATATATTCCCATTTATCTCGTACCCTTTGAAAGTCATTATATTCGAAGATGGTAACTGGGACATCAATTACATGTCATCTTCAACAGCGTCGTCATGCATGGCACGTGTGTGCAACCAACCGGCGAAAGTCCCCGTTTGTTCACGTGTAATCCAGTCGTCAGACTACTCCGGGTGTTTGGAGAATATTCTTGTGTTCCTCGATATACGGAGCCACCAAGGTGGAATTTTGTAGAACTGTGTAGTGTGCTTGAGTGAGAGAATGCCCGTCCATACATATTATTTGTTTTGATCCTACCGTGCCATTTCCACCCAGTCTGCCCTTATGCCGCGATTCAGGAACACTAATCGTCTTAAGGTCAGGAATAAAGTCAACACAAAACTCAATGACCTCCTCATTTTTATGGCCCTTGGAGATGCTTCCTTCTGGCCTAGCACGGTTATAAACATATTTATTTAAGAATCCCATGAACCTCTCAAAGGGGAACATATTGTGTAGAAATACAGGACCCAAAACGGCAATCTCTTCGCATAGGTGAACTAGGATGTGCGTCATGATATTGAACAAGGATGGTTGGAACACCAACTTAAAAGACATTGCACCAAATCATTCTCTAACCTTGGTATGATTTCTGGATCGATTACCTTCTGAGAGATTGCATTGAGAAATGCACATAGCTTCACAATGGCTAATCGAACGTTTTTCGATAGAAGCCCCCTCAATGCAACCGGAAGCAGTTGCATCATAATCACGTGGCAGTCATGAGACTTTAGGTTCTGAAACTTTTTCTCTGCCATATTTATTATTCCCTTTATATATGACGAGAAGCCAGACGGTACCTTCATACTGAGCAGGCATTCAAAGAAGATTCCCTTCTCTTCTTTGGTAAGGGCATAGCTGGCATGACCCTGATGTATGTCGTCTTTTCCGTGCATACGTTGCTGGTCCTCCCGTGCCTCCGGTGTGTATTTTGTCTTCCCATACATGCCCAAGAAACCAAGCAAGGTCACGCAAAGATTCTTCGTCACGTGCATCATGTCGATTGCAGAGCGGACCTCTAGGTTTTTCCAATAGGGTAGGTCCCAAAATACAGATTTCTTCTTCCACATGGGTGCGCATCCGTCATCGTCATTCGGAACAGATTGTCCGCCAGGACCCTTTCCAAAGATTACCTTTAAATCCTCGACCATATCATGTACATCATCACCAGTACGGTGGCGAGGCTTCGTCCGGTGATCTGCCTCACCATTGAAATGTTTGCCTTTCTTTCTTGCGGGATGCATGCTCAGAAGAAATCGACGATGTCCCAGGTACACATTATTCTTACAATTATCCAAATATATACTGTCGGTATCATCCAAACAATGCGTGCATGCGCGGTATCCCTGTCCTTCGGTACTACCGCAGGGGTAGTACTCAACGGCCACATAGGTGCAGCACACGTCAGTATACACAGTGAGGTAGCGGTACTACCGTTGGGGATAGCGGTACTACCGGGCGTCCACGGATGTAAAAAATTACTGCCGCACCTACATCCGCTGGAGCTAGCTTTGCGTAGAAAGCCGGCACGGTACTAGCGCTCACAGGGAGTGGTACTACCGCATAAGGGCGGATGTAAAAAATTACATCCGCGTCTACTTCCGCATGCATCAGCGTCAGGGCTGGAGGTAGCAGTACTACCGCTCACCAGGAGCGGTACTACTGCTAGCCCCTGCGGTACTAGCGCTCCCTTGAGCAGTACTACCGCACGCCACAGAGGCTTTAGCACTTGGCTGCCTTCATATCACAGCTAAAGACAACAGAAGGATACAATTAAACCAGAACTGCCATAACTTCTGCAAATGAGCTCCGAATTGAGCAAACTCAAGCTTGTTGGATAGAAGACAATGAGTAGCATCAAAGGGGAACATATTGTGTAGAAATACATGACTCGGAACGGCAATCTCTTTGCATAGGTGAACTAGGACGTGTGTCATGATATTGAAGAAGGATGGTGGGAACACCAACTCGAAACTAACAAGACATTGCACCAAATCATTCTCTAACCTTGGTATGATTTCTGGATCGATTACCTTCTGAGATATTGCATTGAGGAATGCACATAGCTTTACAATGGCTAATCGAACATTTTCCAGTAGAAGCCCCCTCAATGCAACCGGAAGCAGCTGCGCCATAATCACAAAGCAATTCCGATCATTCTTTGCAACTTTCCAAATCCCTTGTCAGATACACCATTCTCTGCCTTCCATTGCAGCAATTCCAGTGTGGTGCCCAGCTTTTTCTTGTCAACTTCACAAATTGGGTACAACAATTTCTGGTGATCCTCTAACATGCGCTCCAACTTCAGCCTCTCATTTTCAATTGCGCACTTTCTCTTTGCATCGGTAATGGCCCAACCTAGATCATCAGCGGGCTCATCCGATGCCTCTTCTTCAGCTTCTTCCCGCATTGCCGGCTCAGCTTCTTCTCCCATTGTTGTGCCATCGTATTCAGGGAACCCATGGCCATGATAGCTGTCGTCAACCTCTTCTTCTTCATTCTCTTCCAACATAACCCCTCTTTCTCCGTGCTTGGTCCAAACATTATAGTAGGGCAAGAAACCGGACTCAAACAGGTGCCAGTGAATGGTTCTTGACTTAGAGTAATTCCGATCATTCTTACAGACATCACATGGACAACCCATAAAACCATCCACCCGCTTGTTTGCCTCAGTCGCAAGGAGAAATGTTTGCACGCCATTACGAACTGGGGAGAGCATCGGTCATCGTACATCCATTGCCAGCTCATCTTCATGACACAACACCGAAAAAGCCAAATTAATACAAGTTCATACACACTTATTCTCATAAAACAAATACAAACTCTCTAGCTAAAGCATTAAATGCAACAACAAATGCGATCAAGATCGCAACTAAGGTAACAATTGATCCAACAACATAATGATACCAAGCCTTATTATCAATGGCATATTTTCTAATCTTTCTAATCTTCAAGCGCATTTTCTCCATCTTGATCTTGTGATCGTCGATGACATCGGCAATATGCAACTCCAATTCCATCTTCTCCTCCTCAATTCTTTTCAATTTTTCTTTCAAATACTTGTTTTCTTTTTCAACTAAATTTAACCTCTCGACAAGAGGGTCGGTTAGAATTTCCGGTTCACATACCTCCTAGATAAAAATATCTATGTCAACTTGATGGGCATAATTTGTCATAAACACGAAATGCAACAAATAGTTATAAAAGAGAATATACCACATCCGAATCATAAACCGGACGAGGGCCGACGGGGACGGATATCAAAACCATGGCACTACGTATAACAAACAACGTACGGGTAAGAAAATTATACAAGTAACTATATATCTAAATCACACAAACATTTTTTTATATAAAAAATATAAGAACAATAGGCTCACCACAAGGTGGTGCCGGCGACAGGGCGGTGCGGGTGATCGACGGTGGTTAGGATGGAGACGAGAAGGCACTAAGTAAACCACACCTACATATGCAAACTAAGAGTTATTTTGAGCTCAAATTACATATAAATCAAATAAACTACCACATATAATTCCTCCCAAAATAAAACCCACAAATCACTATACTTATAGAGCATTGCAAGAGCTAACCTAGCAATGAGAGATGAAAGGACAAAATTGCTAGCCTTTGTGATCACTTGAATGGATGGGGGCCTTCAAATCTTGACAAAATTTGGGCAAAATGAGGGATGAGCTCGAGGAAGAGGGGAAGAACTAAGAGGAGAGGAAAGGGGAAGAACAGAGAGCTCGGTCTCGATGAAGGGTTTATATAGGATGATCTTTAGTCCCGGTTGGTTATACAAACCGGGACTAAAGGTGCATCTCTAGTCCCGGTTCATGCCATGAACCGGGACTAAAGGTGATGGTGGGGCCCCAACCTGACACCAGCCTGCCACCACCTCTTTAGTCTTGGTTCGTGGCACGAACCGGTACTAAAGGTTCGACACGAACCGGGACTAATGAGCGCCACCCGCCTAGCCGTTGGAACTGGCACTAATGGTCACATTAGTGCCGATTCATTTACAAACCGGTACTGATGAGCTGAACATTAGGCCCTTTTCCTACTAGTGCATACACTTCTATCATATGCATAATATAAGCGCATCTACAGCCGTACTTGGCAAATCCGACCCCTCAAACGTCTGTGGACGCGCCCGGACGCGTCTGCGGACAGTGACTAGTCACCCTTGAAAAAACACATTCCACATCCGGATACCTCAAATTAGAAACCTCAAATCCATATTATTACATATGGAACGTGAAACCTAATCTACGCGGAGCTCGTCCCTTTCTGCTCCCCGCTCGCCTGGCTCCGCCCTGGCCATGTACGGCGGCCGACTCCGCTCCTCAGAGTGTTGGGCTAGTCGCTGGCAAGGTAGAGTGCATCATGGGATACGAGCTGGCTCACGGGACTCAAGGCCCCACCGTCCCCCATGCTCTACTCTTCCTCGTCGAAGACCGGAACCCGAATGGGGCTGGTGGACATCAGATCGATGATGGATCCATCCGCGGATGAGCCGCCGCCGTCCACCATGATGCGAATGCGGCACCCGGACTGATGCGCCATACAGGGCGCGGGAGAATGCAACTCCACCTCGCCGACATCCGTCGCCGCGAGGGCTGCCGCCGCCTCTTGCGCCCGGTGCCTTGCACAACGGGCACGCCGTGCCATGGCCTCGTCGGACGAGGCCCATGGTGTGTCCCGATGCTCGGCATGCCACCGGAGGGGTTGCATGTCCGCCAGCGCGTTCGAACGCCAGACGGACCGCATGGCCTCCGGCGAGGCAGCTATGGCCGGCCTAGCGCCGGATCCATGCCCCATTTGGGCGGAAGCAATGGATTCCTGATGGATGGAGTCCAAGCGCAGCCGTCCACGGGCCTCATCTCGGGTGCGGCAGAGCGCAAGCCGGACGGCCATCTCCTCATCAAGGCCGCGCGGGATGAGCTCGGGGTCGATCGATCTGGAGGTGAAGGACTCGGATCCGCTGCCCACCATGCAGGAGAGGACCAGAAGGATCCGGAGACGAGTTTGGATGATAGAGGGAGGGAAGGGGAAGGGAGTAAAGTGACTAGGATTTGGTCCGACGAGCGAATGGGGAGGATTTTATGTGGGGTCAGGTGGGTGATACGTCTCCAACGTATCCATAATTTTTGATTGGTCCATGCTATTATATTACCCGTTTTGGATGTTTATGGGCTTTACTTTACACTTTTATATCATTTTTGGGACTAACCTACTAAGCGGAGGCCCTGCCCGAATTGCTGTTTTTTTGCCTATTTCAGTGTTTCGAAGAAAAGGAATATCAAACGGAGTCCAAACGGGATGAAACCTTCGGGAGCGATCTTTTTGGAACAAATGCAAACCTGGAAACATGGAGTGGGCGTCAAGCAATGAACAAGGCAGCCACGAGGGTGCCCGGCGCGTCCCCCTCGGGGTGGGCGCGCCCCCCACCCTCGTAGGCCCCTCGAGCATCCACCGACCTACTTCTTCCTCCTATATATACTCCCGTACACTAAAACCATCAGAAGTGATCATGAAAACCTAATTCCACCGCCACAACCTTCTGTATCCGTGAGATCCCATCTTGGAGCCTTCATCGGCGCTCCATCGGAGGAGGAATCGACCACGGAGGGCCTCTACACCATCTCCAAGGCATCTCCTATGAGTTGTGAGTAGTTTACCACAGACCTTCGGGTCCATAGTTATTAGCTAGATGGCTTCTTCTCTCTCTTTGAATCTCAATACAAAGTTCTCCTCGATCTTCTTGGAGATCTAATCGATGTAACTCTTTTTGCGGTGTGTTTGTCGAGATCCGATGGATTGTGGGTTTATGATCAAGTTTATCTATGAGAAATATTTGAATCACCTCTGAATTCTTTTATGTGTGATTAAGTTATCTTTGCAAGTCTCTTTGAATTATCAGTTTGGTTTGGCCTACTAGATTGATCTTTCTTGCAATGGGAGAAGTGCTTAGCTTTGGATTCAATCTTGCGGTGTCCTTTCCAAGTGACAGCATGGGCAGCAAGGCACGTATTGTATTGTTACCATCAAGGATAAAAAATGGGGTTTATATCATATTTCATGAGTTTATCCCTCTACATCATGTCATCTTTCTTAATGCGGTACTCTGTTCTTATGAACCTAATGCTCTAGATGCAGGCAGGAGTCGGTCAATGTGTGGAGTAATAGTAGTAGATGCAGAATCGTTTCGATCTACTTGTCACGGACGTGATGCCTATATACATGATCAAGCCTAGATAATCCCATAACTATGCGCTTTTCTATCAATTGCTCGACAGTAATTTGTTCACCCACCGTAATACTTATGCTATCTTGAGAGAAGCCACTAGTGAAACCTATGGCCCCTGGGTCTATCTTTTATCATATAAGTTTTCCATCTACTTTTATTTGCATCTTTTACTTTCCAATTTATATCATAAAAATACCAAAAATATTTATCTTATCATATTATCTCTATCAGATCTCACTTTCCCAAGTGGTCGTGAAGGGATTGACAACCCTTTTATTGCGTTGGTCGCGATGTTCTTGTTTGTTTGTGTAGGTGCGTGTGACTTTTGACTAGCCTCCTACTAGATTGATACCTTGGTTCTCAAAAACTGAAGGAAATACTTACTATATTTTGCTGCATCACCCTTTCCTCTTCAAGGAAAACCAACGCAAGCTCAAGACGTAGCAAGAAGGATTTATGGCCCCGTTGCCAAGGAGGTCTTCGCTCAAGTCAAGACATACCAAGTACCCATCACAAACTCATCTCCCTCGCATTACATTATTTTTCATTTGCCTCTCGTTTTCCTCTCCCCCACTTCACCCTTGCCGTTTTATTCACCCTCTCTTTCCCAATCTCCTCTCTCTTTCGCTTGCCTTTTTGTTTGCTTGTGTGTTGGATCGCTTGTCACGATGGCGCAAGATAATACCAAATTGTGTGACTTTTCCAATACCAATAATAATGATTTACTTAGCACTTCGATTGCTCCTCTTAATGATGTTGAATCTTGTGAAATCAACGTTGCTTTGTTGAATCTTGTTATGAAAGATCAATTCTCCGGCCTTCCTAGTGAAGATGCCGCTACTCATCTAAACAACTTTGTTGATCTGTGTGATGTGCAAAAGAAGAAAGATACGGATAATGATATTGTTAAGTTGAAGTTATCTGCGTTTTCACTTAGAGATCGTGCTAAAACTTGGTTTTCGTTTTTGCCTAAGAATAGTATTGATTCATGGAATAAGTGCAAAGATGCTTTTATCTCTAAGTATTTTCCTCCCGCTAAGATCATCTCTCTTAGGAACGATATTATGAATTTTAAACAACTTGATCATGAGCATGTTGCCCAATCTTGGGAAAGAATGAAATTAATGATTCACAATTGCCCTACTCATGGTTTGAACTTATGGATGATCATACAAAAATTTTATGCCGGATTGAATTTTGCTTCTAGAAATCTTTTAGATTTGGCCGTGGTAGGCACTTTTATGTAAATCACCTTAGGAGAAGCTACTAAACTCCTTGATAACATTACGGCTAATTATTCTCAATGGCACACCGAAAGATCTACTAGAAAAAAAATGCATGCTATAGAAGAAATTAATGTTTTGAGTGGAAAGATGGATGAACTTATGAAATTGTTTGCTACTAAGAGTGCTCCTATTGATCCTAATGATATGCCTTTGTTTACTTTGATAGAGAATAATAATGAATCTATCGATATGAATTTTGTTGGTAGGAATAATTTTGGTAACAATGCTTATAGAGGAAACTTTAATCCTAGACCGTTCCCTAGTAATTCCTCTAATAATTATGGTAATTCCTATAACAACTCTTATGGAAATTTTAATAAGATGTCCTCTGGTTTTGAGAATAGTGTTAAAGAATTTATGATCTCCCCAAAAAATTTAATGCTTTGCTTGAAGAAAAATTGCTTAAAGTTGATGATTTGGCTAGGAACGTTGATAGGCTTTCGCTTGATGTTGATTCTGTGAAACTTAGATCTATTCCACCTAAGCATGATATCAATGAGTCTCTCAAAGCAATGATAATTTCTATTGATGAGTGCAAAGAAAGAACCGCTAGGTTGCGCGCTAAGAAAGATTGCTTTGTAAAAGCGTGTTCTTCCATTTTCCATGAAAATAATGATGAAGATCTAAAAGTTATTGATGTGTCCCCTATTAAATCCTTGTTTTTCAATATGAATCTTAATAATGATGGGACTCGAGATGAGTCAACTTTAGTTAAAAGGTGTCCCAATGATTCGAGTTTTTAGATCTTGATGCTAAATTTGGTAAAAGTGGGATTGGAGAGGTCAAGACTTTAAATATCACTGAACCCACTATCTTGGATTTCAAGGAATTTAATTATGATAATTGTTCTTTAATAGATTTTTTCCTTGTTGCAATACGTGTTGAATTCTCCTCATGCTTATAGTCAAAATAAAGCTTTTACCAAACATATTGTTAATGCCTTGATGCAATCTTATGAAGAAAAACTTAATTTGGAAGTTTCTATACCTAGAAAACTTTATGATGAGTGGGAGCTTACTATAAAGATTAAAATTAAATATCATGAGTGTTATGCTTTGTGCGATTTGGGTGCTAGTGTTTCCACGATTCCGAAAACTTTATGTGATGTGCTAGGTTTCCATGAATTTGATGATTGCTCTTTAAACTTGCACATTGCAGATTCCGCCATTAATAAACCTATGGGAAGGATCAATGATGTTCTTTTTTTTTGCAAATAGGAATTATGTGCCCGTAGATTTTATCATTCTTGATATAGATTGCAATCTTTCATGTCCTATTATTCTTGGTAGACCTTTCCTTAGAACGATTGGTGCAATTATTGATATGAAGGAAGGGAATATTAAATTCCAATTTCCATTAAGGAAAGGCATGGAGCACTTTCCAAGAAAGAAAGTAAAATTACCTTATGAATCTATCATGCGAGCTACTTATGAATTGAAAGCCAAAGATGGTAATACTTAGATCTATCCTCGGTTTTATGCCTAGCTAGGGGCGTTAAACGATAGCGCTTGTTGGGAGGCAACCAAATTTTATTTTTGTTTCTTGCTTTTTGCTTCTGTTTAGTAATAAATATTTCATATAGCTTATGTTTAGATGCGTTTTCATATTTTAATTAGTGTTTGTGCCAAGTAGAACCTATAGGATAACCTACGGTGATAGTTAATTTGATTCTGCTGAAAAACAGAAACTTTGCGCATACGAAAATAATTTTAGTAATTCACAGAAACAGCGTTGATTATTTTTTCTGTAGATCAACAGACAAATTTACCAGGACTTCCTATTTTGGTAGGGTTTTTAGAGTTCCAGAAGTATTCGAGAGTTACAGATTGCTATAAACTATTCTGTTTTTGACAGATTCTGTTTTTTGTGTGTTGTTTTCTTATTTTGATGCATCTATGGCTATTATCAGTGGTATGAACCATAGTGAAGTTGGAATACAGTAGGTTTAACACCAATATAAATAAAGAATGAGTTCATTACAATACCTTATGTGGTGGTTTTTCTTTCTTGCACTAACGGAACTTATGAGATTTCCTGTTGAGTTTTGTGTTGTGAAGTTTTCAAGTTTTGGGTAAAGATTTGATGGACTATGGAATAAGGAGTGGCAAGAGCCTAAGCTTGGGGATGCCCCGGAAGGCATCCCCTCTTTCGTTTTCGTCTATCGGTAACTTTACTTGGAGCTATATTTTTATTCACCACATGATATGTGTTTTGCTTGGAGCATCTTGTATGATATTACTCTTTGCTTTTTAGATTACCACAATCATCCTTTCTATACACACCTTTTGGGAGAAACCCACATGATTTAGAATTTATTAGAATACTCTATGTGCTTCACTTATATTTTTTGAGCTAGATAATTTTGCTCTAGTGCTTCACTTATATCTTTTAGAGCACGGCGGTTGCTTAATTTTGAAGAAATTGTTGATCTATCATGCTTCACTTATATTATTTTGAGAGTCTTTTAGAACATCATGGTATTTGCTATGGTTATAAAATTGGTCCTAGAATGATGGGCATCCAAGTTGGGTATAATAAAAACTATCATAGGAAGTGAATTGGATGCTATGATCAATTTGATGCTTGATAATTGTTTTGAGATATGAGGATGGTGATATTAGAGTCATGCTAGTTGGGTAATTATGAATTTAAAGAATACTTGTGTTGAAGTTTGTGATTCCCGTAGCATGCACGTATGGTGAACCGTTTTGTGATGAAGTTGGAGCACTATTTTATTTATTGATTGTCTTTCTTATGAGTGGCGGTCGGGGACGAGCGATGGTCTTTTCCTACCAATCTATCCCCCTAGGAGCATGCGCGTAGTACTTTGTTTTCAATGACTTGTAGATTTTTGCAATAAGTATATGAGTTCTTTATGACTAATGTTGAGTCCATGGATTATACGCACTCTCACCTTCCACCATGCTAGCCTCTCTTGTGCCGCGCAACTTTCGCTGGTACCATACACCCACCATATACCTTCCTCAAAACAGCCACCATACCTACCTATTATGGCATTCCTATAGCCATTCCGAGATATATTGCCATTCAACTTTCCACCGTTCTGTTTATTATGGCACACATCATCATTGTCATATTGCTCTTGCATGATCATGTAGTTGACATTGTATTTGTGGCAAAGCCACCTTCATAATTCCATACATGTCACTCTTGATTCATTGCATATCCCGGTACACCGGCAGAGGCATTCATATAGAGTCATATCTTGTTCTAAGTATCGAGTTGTAATCTTGAGTTGTAAGTAAATAAAAGTGTGACGATCTTCATTGTTAGAGCATTGTCCCAAGCGAGGAAAGGATGATGGAGACTATGATTCCCCCACAAGTCGGGATGGGACTTCGAACTTTACAAAAAAAAAGGGAAAGGCCAGATAAAAAAAGAAAAAGAGAAAGGCCAAATAAAAAATGAGAGAAAAAGAGAGAAGGGACAATGCTACTATCCTTTTTACCACACTTGTGCTTCAAAGTAGCACCATGATCTTCATGATAGAGAGTCTCCTATGTTGTCACTTTCATATACTAGTGGAAATTTTTTATTATAGAACTTGGCTTGTATATTCCAATGATGGGCTTCCTCAAAATGCCCTAGGTCTTCGTGAGCAAGCAAGTTAGATGCACACCCACTTAGTTTCTTTTGTTGAGCTTTCAGACATTTATAGCTCTAGTGCATCCGTTGCATGGCAAACCCTACTCACTCACATTGATATCTATTAATGGGCATCTCCATAGTCCGTTGATACGCCTAGTTGATGTGAGACTATCTTCTCCTTTTT
Source organism: Triticum aestivum (assembly GCF_018294505.1). NCBI lineage: Eukaryota > Viridiplantae > Streptophyta > Magnoliopsida > Poales > Poaceae > Triticum > Triticum aestivum. The sequence continues at coordinate 596,583,542 of NC_057798.1, read as the reverse complement.
TTTCTCCACAACCACCATTCTATTCCACATATAGTGCTATGTCCATGACTCACGCTCATGTATTGCGTGAAAATTGAAATTTTTTGAGATTACTAAAGTATGAAACAATTTCTTGGCTTGTCATCGGGGTTGTGCATGATTAAATACTTTGTGTGATGAAGATAGAGCAACATCCAGACTATATGATTTTGTAGGGATAACTTTTTTTAGCCATGTGATTTTGAGAAGACATGATTGCTTTTTAGTATGCTTGAAGTATTACTATTTCTTATGTCAATATGAACTTTTATTTTGAATCATTTGGATCTGAACATTCATGCCGCAATAAAAAAAATTACATTGAGAATTATGCGAGGTAGCATTCCACATCAAAAATTCCGTTTTTATCATTTACCTACTCGAGGACGAGCAGGAATTAAGCTTGGGGATGCTTGATACGTCTCCAACATATCTATAATTTTTGATTGTTCCATGCTATTATATTACCCATTTTGGATGTTTATGGGCTTTACTTTACACTTTTATATCATTTTTGGGACTAACCTACTAACCAGAGGCCCAGCCCGAATTGCTGGTTTTTGCTTATTTCAGTGTTTCGAAGAAAAGGAATATCAAACGGAGTCCAAACGGGATGAAACCTTCGGGAGCGATCTTTTTGTAAGAAATGCAAACCTGGAAACTTGGAGTGGACGTCAAGCAACGAACGAGGTGGCCACGAGGGTGCCCGGCGCGCCCCCCACCCTCGGCCCCTCGAGCGTCCACCGACCTACTTCTTCCTCCTATATATACTCCCGTACCCTGAAACCATCAGAAGCGACCACGAAAACCTAATTCCACCGCCGCAACCTTCTGTATCTGCGAGATCCTATCTTGGAGCCTTCGTCGGCGCTCCACCGGAGGGGGAATCGACCACGGAGGGCCTCTACATCATCTCCAAGGCCTCTCCTATGAGTTGTGAGTAGTTTACCATAGACCTTCGGATCCATAGTTATTAGCTAGATGGCTGCTTCTCTCTCTTTGAATCTTAATACAAAGTTCTTCTCGATCTTCTTGGAGATCTATTCGATGTAACTCTTTTTGCGGTGTGTTTGTCGAGATCCGATGAATTGTGGTTTTATGATCAAGTTTATCTACGAGAAATATTTGAATCTCCTCTGAATTTTTTTATGTGTGATTAAGTTATCGTTGCAAGTCTCTTCGAATTATCAGTTTGGTTTGGCCTACTAGATTGATCTTTCTTGCAATGGGAGAAGTGCTTAGCTTTGGGTTCAATCTTGCGGTGTCCTTTCCCAGTGACAGCAGGGGCAGCAAGGCACATATTGTATTGTTGCCATCGAGGATAAAAAGATGGGATTTATATCATATTTCATGAGTTTATCCCTCTACATCATGTCATCTTTCTTAATGCGGTACTCTGTTCTTATGAACTTAATACTCTAGATGCAGGCATGAGTCGATCGATGTGTGTAGTAATAGTAGTAGATGCAGAATCGTTTCGATCTACTTGTCACGGACGTGATGCCTATGTACATGATCATGCCTAGATAATCTCATAACTATGCGCTTGTCTATCAATTGCTCGACAGTAATTCGTTCACCCACCGTAATACTTATGCTATCTTGAGAGAAGCCACTAGTGGAACCTATGGCCCCCCGGGTCTATCTTTTATCATATAAGTTTTCCATCTACTTTTATTTACATCTTTTACTTTCCAATTTATATCATAAAAATACCAAAAATATTTATCTTATCATATTATCTCTATCAGATCTCACTTTCGCAAGTGGCCGTGAAGGGATTGACAACCCCTTTATTGCGTTGGTTGCGAGGTTCTTGTTTGTTTGTGTAGGTGTGTGAGAATTTTGACGAGCCTCCTACTAGATTGATACCTTGGTTCTCAAAAACCGAGGGAAATACCTACGCTACTTTGCTGCATCACCCTTTCCTCTTCAAGGAAAACCAACGCAGACTCAAGACGTAGCAGTGGGTCAGCGTGGGCCGGGTCCGACATGGGCGTGCCCGGGCGTCCCATGTCCGCCTCATATTTGGGTTGTATATGAGGAACACCGGTCAGCCCGGGCGTTTGAGGGCCGTTTGAGAGGCCCGTCTGATTCAAAAAATCGTGATGAGGCGGTCTGCCCGGACGTTTGAGATAGGTTTGAAGGGTCCGGTTATAGATGCTCTAACTTATAATACTAGTCCTTACGGGCTAGACTATTGTAAACCGGGAAGAGTGAATTAAAACGCGTCGACGTCGACGGTGTTGAAAGTAATAATATCAGCTTTTTTTTTTTGAGACAAGTAATAATATCAGCTGGTCATGGGTTTGTCAGCTTCGAGTCCAGTGCAATCGTAAAAAACATAGTTGGTGCACTCGGTGCCTCTACAACGCCACAACTCTGGGTGCATCATTTACCCGCAAAAAAAAACTGTGGGTGCATCATCACGTGGCATGGCAAGTCCGCCTAGCCCTGCCTCCGAGCGCCTTTCGGAGGGAATAATTTTTTTACTCCAGCCGGGTGCGCCCGAGTATATTTAGGAATCGAGAGATGGCTTGACTAAAAATTGTACTACTTCTCTAAAACTTATGAGTGATTGGTTAGGTGTGATTTAGAAAAAAAAACAGAAATTTTACTCCTCTAAAACATTAGTACAAATGATCATTTAGAGATGCTCTAAACCACCGGTCCCTTTCTTTCGTTACCAGAATATATTGAAGTTTTTCATTGAAACAGCGAACAGTACCCATGGTGCCCTGCCGAAATAGATGATCGAATGCCGCTCCATTTTTCCTATTCCTTTGTTTTGCAAATCCTGTGATCCAAAGAAGCCGGTAATAGGATACACTCTGTGCCTGACCAACACCATGCGATGCATGCATGACGGGGAAGAAGAAAAAAATGAGTTCCGCCGCTGAGTAATTCCTTTTTTCTCTCTGTAATGAGATGCCGGGCAGCGCGGGAAATGCCCAAACTACACGGTGCTCTGTAGCAGCACGTTGTGGCTGGGGACGTCCGGACAACGGGGGTCGCGCTCTCCGTGATATAACGGTCAGAGACCAGCGTATGTCACGGGGTGACGAGCCTAACACATATGGCATGCAAGTCTCTATCCATTTATCACGGTCGCTGGAAAATCAGCGGCGGCTCCGTCTTCGCACCGGCAAGCAGCCCTGCTTCACTGGTTTCTTCGTCGTGGCCCTGTTTTCTTCTGGGAACGTGTTGCAGGGGAGACGCAGGATCTGCAGTTTGTGCTGGAGCGTGCCTAACCATCGATCAGCGCATGGCCAGGTCAAGACGCCATCCCGCTGCGTGCTTGTGACAGTGTACTACCGACATATGCTTTTTTAGGAGCCAATCAGCTCACAGCAGCCTGCAGGTTGCGTACTTGCCTACTTGGTGACTTTGATCTGGTCTCAGGTCTCGCCTAGTACGGACAGACATAGATCGTGATCGCAAGAATTTGATTTTACAAGTGGTAAAGCAAGAGGGGATGTACGTGCGCAACTTGGCCTGGACTTTGCATGACGACCGATAAACGACGAGAATGCAATTTTTTGTGTGTGTGCATGTATCAAGGTTTGAGAATGCAAGTTGTACAACACAGAACACTACATGAATCATTGTTTGGATAGGACAACATTGCATAGAAAAAACACAGAAAATTTGCCTCGGCTGTAGTCGAATGACTAGAAAACAGGTTAGAGAAGATTGAACTTCATTTTAAGTTATTAACCGAGGCATATATGAAACCAATAAACAGGAATTTCCGTGATCAAAACTTACGAGAATTACATTTTAATGAGGAAAACTCATTGGCTGGCTTGCGACAAACTTACCGAACCAAAACGCAAGGACAGTAAGGATTTCCGTGATCTTAGGTTATTAATCAAGTGCTTCTTGCAAAGCAGGCTTGGTGGTCTTATTCCGGACTCGTTATGGCAAAGTTGGTGAAGGCAAAGTATTACCCTCAATGCCATATTCTTGATAACATATTTCTGCAGTAGGCATCGTTGACTTGGTAGGGTTAACAAAGTTACACACCATCAATGTTCTTCAAGTATGTGTTCTATTTGCGGTGTGGAAGAGGGATCACCTTTCATGCTCTAGTGACTTGCCCTAAGGCGAGGGCTCTACATATAGCTATGAGAGACAACTGGAATATTCCTGGGGAAGATGTCTTCAAGTATACGGGGCCGGACTAGTTGCTTATTCTGCTAGATTAGATGAAGTCGCCGCAGCCTGAGAAAACCATCTTCATTTTCTAGAGAGCTTAACACTTAAGAGGTTATTTGATTTTTGGCAAGGAGAAGGAATCCATCTTAGTCTATGCTTGTTTTGTGAAAAATTATTGGGCATCTTTTTCATTTTGTCATTCAAATGTAGAGGTGGTGGCCGACCACAAAGGAAAGGGGTAGGGGCGCACGGGATAACGAAGTTTAGTTTCAATAATAGGACGGATGGTGTTCTTATTAATAATCTCCCACCCCTTATATGAGATTGTAAATGAATGATCGTAGTCATAAATATTGCAATATGAATCGGTGCCCAACTGTAATTTTTTACCATGCCGCTTGCTTGAATGAGAGAGAGATGGGGAGAGAGAGAGATGTCACTAGGGAAACTATGGCCCCTTGGGTCTATTCTCCTTTACTAAAAACAAATATTTTCCTTGCTGCCCTTTTTCATTTTTCTACCAATTATCTCTATCTATTAAGTTTAATCTTGTGACTACCAAGACAAGGGGCTTGACAACCCTCTTGCTGTGTTGGGGACAAGTTATTTTGTGTTTTGTGTGCAGGTGGTGCTTACTTTATTCACTTGGAGAATCTCCTACTAGATTGATAATCGTAGTTCTCTAACTGAGGGAAATACTTACTTATGTTCTGCTTCCTTACACTTGGGAGAATCCCAACAACTCATGCGGGAACAAGCAGCGACCATGACATAGTGGGCCTGCATGAGATTATGGTTCTTGGTGGCGTCAACCTTCCTGAGCACCACCTCCAGGGTGAATCTCTATCGTACCATCTATCTGTCCAGAAAACGTAGAGGGGACAACAAAAAAGGACAAGCAACATACCTAGCAACTATTGTTGATATGGAATAAAGCAGTGATTGTTATGGAACCATGTAAAAATATAGGGGATAATTACAGCAAGGAGCACGCAGAAGAAGGACACGATACCATTGGATCAACAGGATTGTGCCACACATATGTGGCGGCAGCCCTCCTTGGAGACGGATCGCGTGCAGGGGGGTGGCATGTTGGCTAGAGCATGAGAAAGGATTGTAGGGAGCACCTCTTGTGGGTGGGAGTAGGTGGAGCGTCAGTGGGCAAAGGAAGGGGCGCACAAAGATCAAGGAGGTGGCACGACAGTGAGTGGGAACACATATTGAGAGTTTGTGATTGAGGGGGATAACGTTTGGCGTGTTCTGGTGGTTTGTGCACGTGTTATTTTTGTTTTTTCACAGCTGCGTGTGCGACGACGACGGAACAAAAAACAGCGAAGGAGTGGACGATGTACGAACCGATGGACAAAGAATGACCAAAATAGGAAACATTACACTATCTTAGGAAATAGAGATTAATATCGGGATAGAATACACATCAGGGTTATAAGGATGGTCTCGGCGAGTTGGGAGGCAAGTCTTCTAGTTCAAGATGGACGATCTCAACAAGATGTCATAGATGGATCAGCTAGGGCAACTAAGCTTCAACTTCCATCAATCTTTCTCTCCTCCCTCGTGTCATCGGGTACCCTATAGAGGGCCTATGTTGCTCTCCTTGGCCTTCCTTGTGGTATTCTAGGTGCTCGACGATTCAGACTGCTCCGTGTTCAGCAAGGTTGTGGCTTCCTTCTAGGAAACTAGGGCGGCATGCCTGTAAGTGTTGGTTATCCAGGTATGGTTCTATGGCCCATTTTAGATACAGACATATACAACCCCATGTATGTATACACGACATATGAATATGTTATTACAACTTTTCCTCGACAATGATTACCCGCCATCAATGGGCTTTGGCTTTTGGAGCCAACTGAAATGTCATATTCTACCATACTGTCTAATAGATTTCTCCACACCATAGTATTGCATAGTTGCTTGTATCTCTGTGAAACAACAATCAAAATTTTGAGCTCATCTTCCCCTCTCCCCCTCTTATGTTTCTAATTCTAGAAGCTGACACCTCTTTTCAACCGCCATCTTCCCCTTCCTTGGTGACTTGACATCCAACTTCCCTAAACTCATTGTGTTTCAATTGGCCAAGACCAACGCTACCACGTCACCATATAGTCCCATCCTAACCCAACCACCATCACCACCCGTCTTGTCCGTGTCCCTAGCAATCCTACCGGGGGGCGTGACTTTATCTGATGCCACTGCCCTGTACATCCAAACCTAATCTCTGCACGAAAAAAAACCTATTCCCATATCTATCGCCTCCGCTTCAGTGAACACAAATTGTGAAGAAATCACATGTTGGAATTATTGGATTTTAGCCCATTTATTTTACCTAATAATTCCTAGGAAAATCTTGGAGGTTCATGTAGCCCATTATTTATGGATGACAAGGGGTTGTGTGCAGTTTAATTCCATGACGCTAGTGGAGTGCGTGGGATAAAAACTTATAAGGTGGGTTGTTCTACGCACAACTAAGAGCTTGAGAACAAGCGTGGCGTCTTCTTGATAATTCCGAATCTTTATGTGCAACCATATTGAGAGTTAAATATTTCCCCGAGGGAGATTTGATGAACGCAAGGTTAAAGAAGGGATCTTCGTTTACTTGGCAAAGCATTATGACGGGAGTGAACTCTTTGAGAAATTGTTATATCTGGCGAGTTGGAAATGGACAAAAGATTGATATTTGGAGAGATGCATGGATTCCGAATTGTGCGAGTAGGAAAATTATTACTCTGAGAGGTGGGCAACTTCTGTCAAAGGTGGCTGATCTTATTGATCCAATCATGAATTTTTGGGATGAAGATTTGGTGAGACAAACTTTGTGGCCAATTGATGTGCAAAGGGTCCTCGCGATTCCCCTTACTATGCATAATATGTCGGATTTCATTGCCTGGAGCTATACAAAAGATGGTGTATTCACTGTTCGATCAGCTTATTCGGTGGAATGGAACCAACAACACAGGAGAAAATTGCAATATACTAATGGTATGGGTCGTACCAATGTCAATCCTATTTGGGGGAAGATTTGGAAATTATCGTGTTCGGCAAAGGTAAAAATATTTATCTGGCGAACGTTGCATGGAACTCTACCGTGTCGTGTTACACTTGCCAATAGACATATGAAAGTTTCGCCCCTTTGTCCATCATGCTCAAATGGGCAAGAAGATACAAAACACATCTTGTTTTTGTGTGAGAAGGCAAAAGAGGTTTGGGGTAAACTGGGGATGTACGAGGTAATTAAGAAAGCTTGTGTTATTGATCGTGCGGGTGAGGCGGTCCTTGAATTCTTACTTCTTATGCCGCACCAAGAACTATCTGTATTAGGATGCCAGAATGCAAGTGAATTAATCGCGATAACCGCTTGGTATTTATGGTGGGAGAGACGCATGTTGGTTCATGAAGGGAAGTCTCAAGATGTGAACCAGATTTCGATGGGGGTTCGTGCTATAATGGCAAACTATGTGAATGCCCACTCCCCTAGTGCGTCTAGTAGAAAAGAAGGATGGAGCCGACCTCCTATGGGTTTTGTTAAACTAAATGTTGATGCTTCTTTTGACCATGATCTGCTCAGGGGCACGGTAGGTGCTGTACTCAGAGATGTCAAAGGAAAATTCATTGTTGGCGGAAATGGGAAGATCGATTGGTGTGCTGATGTACTAACAGCAAAAGCGATGGCTCTGGGGTTTGGTTTAATTCTTGCACAAAAGGCGGGATGCAATCGTCTTATTATCAACTCTGATAATATGGAAGTCATCGACACAATGAAAAATGGAGGACAATCGGCGGGAGTTGCGGGGCAGTCTTCGAGGATTGCTACTTCATGGCATGTGATTTTTCGTTGACTAGATTTAAACATTGTAATAGGATAGCTAATAAGGTTGCTCGTGAACTTGCTAGGATAGCGAAAGTTTCTGTAACTAGAGATTGGTTTGAGGAGCCTATGGAGAATATTGTACCTCTTCTTATAGACGATGTAACCATTATTTCCAATCAATAAAGTGCATGTTTTCTTTCAAAAAAAAAGAGCTTGAGAACAGAGCACATACACGTTCACTCCTCCTCGGTGGTTAGCCTGGCCTCGCACACGCGTCGTGTTTCGTGATCGAGCCGCACTAGGACCTATGCAACGTGTGCGCGCTGCCTTAATTTTTGTCACGGGAGAAAAAGAAGTTGAAAGACGAATTGAGGCAAATGGTTTTTTGGGGAGAGATCTAGCATGACCGTTGGATCTTCCTCCAGCATGACTGAGCACGATGACTTTCCGGACGATGACTTCTTCCCCGACGCCAACTACCCCCTCGGCGACATGACGAACAGTGCACCTACATCTTCTTCCACTGCACCGTGTGTCGTCTTCTCTCTTCTCTTATGATTTGCGTCCAGTCTATAGCTTTTATCTACCATGTGGATATAATATTTGCCTATTATGTACCTAATTGCATCACTACTTACACCACTTTGCTATGTTTTATCTACCATTTTTCTTGATTAAACTTAATGAAAAATTGCTCAAATATTCAATATCACGTGCATGGTTGAAACTCAACCGTGATTTTTGAAATCTCACTCGCATGAGCTGTAGCAAATGCTTACATACAACTCCATCACTACATGTGTTCCAAAAGGAAAGAATTCCATCACTACATGGATCCTAGGCTGACACGCTTAGCAGGCTACAAATAATCACGCGTGTAAAGCTTACATTGATGAACTTCAACAGCAATCATATTAAGGATTCATGCCACGCACGATCAGAAAGAACAACTCTGAGTAGATTTGCATGACCCTGTTACAAAATTAAAAAGAAATAGTCCTAGCCCAGTCGACATGCAAAACCACAAGATATTGTTAACAAAAACTCCAGCTTAGGTGATCAGCATACCCTTAATTTGATCGTCGAGTTCATCCCGTACGTTCACTTAGATTAGATATTTATATTGTTCATCGTTGATGTGGTAATCGCATGGATATCCATGCCAGTATGCCACAATAAGCTAGTCCTTTGAGTTGCATGCATCATCGATAGATCGCCACTCTTGGAAAAGCTCTCTGAGTTGCTGACGTGCCAGGAGTCCCGTCACATCTACAAAGTGTATGTCTCCCTTCTAAAAGTTGGACGACAAAGAAACAGCTCTACAAAGTGTATGTCTCCCTTCTAAAAGTTGGACGACAAAGAAACAGCTCTACCGTGAATGCGTGTCATGTCCCACGGTTGCCGGCCCCCCTTCGTTATATATGCGGCGTATTGCACAGCTCATATACGGAGTACATTGCATGACAAATAAAATCTCTAGGAGGTAACTTGATTGATTGGATGGGCCTATTTGTATGTACATGGGCCAGTGGGCCAGGCCAGATATCAACGTGCCGCTTGTGGTGGAGCTCCGGGTTATACCATCCCGGTCCACCGCGCGCGTCAACGCGTAGACGCGTGCCCGCGCCGGCCTCACCAAGTCTTCGGGTACAGGGTACTCGATATATGGCGATCCCCCTCGCTCCTCCCCCTTCTTCTACCGCCGCGCGAGACTGAGCCTCGGCTAGGCCCCAAATGGCGAACCAGCTTCTGTCCACCGTCGCGCACCGCGATACCCTCCCGGAGGGTTACACGCGGCCTGAGAACGACCGGCCGCAGCTCGCGGATGTGGTGACTGACAGCAACATCCCCCTCATCGACCTCGCCTCGCCGGACAAGCATCTCGTCATCGCTGAGATCGACCAGGCTTGCCGCACCTACGGCTTCTTCCAGGTCCGCCTTCTCACCACGTGCATGCCCTTGGTTCTGTTCTATAGTTCGCACCACTACCGGAATAGGCCGCGAGTCCGGTAGTGCACTATGCATGTTAGCATCAGTTAAGACTCAAACATGGCGGCTAGCTAGCTATATTACTTTTCCAAGGCTTCACCGCTTGCTTCAGCCGCATTGCTTCATTCTTCAGACAAGCACGATGCGGATTTTGGTGCTGCCATGCCCTCTCTGATTGACGTAGACGGCAATTCACCGGCCATGTAAGTTACATTTAACTAGCTTTGGTTTGCCAATTTCTTTTAGATCGTAAATCATGGGATATCAGAGGAGCTGCTGGAGAAGGTGATGGCTGTGGGGCTTGAGTTTTTCCGGCTCCCGCCGGAAGAGAAGGCCAAGCTCTATTCTGATGAGCCATCCAAAAAGATAAGGCTTTCTACAAGCTTCAACGTCCGCAAGGAGACAGTGCACAACTGGCGGGACTATCTGCGCCTTCATTGCCACCCGTTGGAGGAGTTCGTGCCGGACTGGCCGTCCAATCCTGAAACGTTCAAGTAAGCATTAGCAACTCTTAGTCTATATTGGCCTAACCGAACATGGCTGATTTTGGACCAACATTTTGTGCATGTTGCAGTTTTGCCTCATGTTGTCTATAAAAAATAATTAGTTTTCAATTGATTGCACATAGTCATCCGGTAAAAAAGACATCATCCTCTTGTATTTCTCAAAACGTTCCCTCAGTTTTATATATAATAAAGCTCAAACGGTCGAACCGATACATACTAGTGAGAAAATGCTCAAACAAGCAGGTCAAAATAAAAATAAAATGGCAACCGAGCAAGTAACACAAATTCTACCAACTAAACATCAAGCGTGAAAGTTGGAGACACTACACCTAACAAGAGACAACCAAGACTATCAAACAGGACCGAAACCACGTCACCTTGAAAAACACCGGACACCATAGTACCAAACACACCAAACCATCTCCGAATGGGTTAACTCGCCATGGAGATCATCCCCTCGTTCCAGGCCATCGCGTGCTTCTCTGCCAGAACATAGCAAGAACCGAGAACGAAGACCACGAGGTCACCTCAATCAACATCTATTTTTCACTAGCCTAACAAATATCAGGACACAAGTAAATATGCTATCGGCCATGGCCCATGAGGTGAGAACTGTATGCATAATGCATTAGTGCATATTCGATATTGCCAACCGCTGCTCCCTCGAGTTCACAAAAAAAGGACCTTTTGACATAAATGCGGTCTTCGAGATGCAACTTCCATCATTAAGTTTTATTATACTCCCTCCGTTTCTTTTTAGTCCGCGTATAACGTTTGGTCAAAGTCGAGCTTTGTAGAGTTTGACTAATTTTATATTAAAAAATATAAACACTCATGATATGAAATCAATATTTTCAGATGCACCATGAAACGTATTTTCATACTATATAGTTTAAGTATTATAGATGTTCATATTTTTTTATATAAATTTGGTCAAACTTTGTGTAGTTTGACTTTGACCAAATCTTATATGCGGAGTAAAAAGAAACGGAGGGAGTACTATGTATAAAATCCAAAAAAAATATTGTTTGAATACTTATGTAGACGAATCTATCCATGATTTTTCATGTACCAAATCCAAATATCTAAAGCAATATTGTCCACATGTAAAAAAAGCAATATTACCAATCAAAGTTTAAAATGTTTGACCAGAGGATTGTAGAAAACGAAACTTACATATTTTGTGCACCACAGAGAATACCTTTTTCTGAACATGTGAGATAGGTGTAAAATATATTTGTTTTAGATCATTTTATGTGAAAGTGTTTTACTTCATTAACAATGAGATATTCGACAATGAACAAAAATAATACTCTCTCGTCTCGGGCTCACAAGGCCCACATGATCTTTTTTGAAATGATACAATTATTTCAACAAAATATGAGTTATATACCACAAAATATACAACATTTGATACTTCCTTTGAATAATCTGAAAATATAAGTTTTGTACCATAAAATTATTATTTTGTTGATTGATTATTTTCTTAAAATATGTGTGGACCTTGTAAACCTGAAAGGAGGGAATACCATATAATAATAATAATAATAATAATAATAATAATAATAATAATAATAATAATAATATAATAATAATAATAATAATAATAATAATAATATAGAGCATAGGATAATAAACAAAATTTTACTCCCAAATTAGTTTAGCTAAATTATACTATTTATGTGTAATTTAAAACAATTGTAGATAGATTTTTTTTGGGGGGACTATTAGTTTGATTTATGAGGTTGTTTAGCTCAATACTATTTTAGCATAATTTAGAAACAACTGTAACAATGTATTGCAGTTATGTTATTTATACATTGTTTACATAACAGTGGCCCCATATTATTAATATCATAGGTCCACCACTGATTATATAGCGTAACATGACATTGATCAAGCCAAATGCTGACAACCATGTCAAGAAAAACTTGCGGCGTGATTCTATGTTGCACTATATCACAAATTAAATTTCTTTTTTCATCGAATCCTTTGTACGAAAATCATGTAATGACTATATTTACTAGTACGCATCATCCCTGCATCCGCATGAATTCATGAACGCGTATGTACAGATAATCAATCGGACATAATTATAGTTGGGGCAAAAGACAGGAAATAACCAAAGTTAATTATATTTCCATATTTGGTGAGGCGTGGCAGATGTGGTTAAGGAAAGATAATACACTTTACTTTCGCAGAGAATATTGCAACCAGCTATATTGCAGGTCAAAGTTCTCCAACTTGTATTTTAGAGCCACTTCTTTAAGCAACAGAGCACTCAGACTTGCCTAGTTGTATTACAAAAAAAAATCAAGAGGTGAAATTTTTTGAGAGGTATCAAGAGGTGGTGCGTCTAAAACAGCTCATCATAGGTTTTGAGCGGTGGCAACCAGATAGATTTTATATTTTATAGAGAGGGGTGCACTCCAAAAAAATGTGGTACAAAACACTGAGCATTGCCGATCGAATCATATATTGTGATACTTTATTTCCTGAAGACAAACTCCCAAGCTAGCAGCCAATCAAAAAATATATCGCGGAGAGAAAAACAACGTGTGTCGAAGAAGCTAGAAGGACTGGTGCATCCAAAAAATGGATGTACGTACCTACCAACGCTCAAGAACAGGCCTGAATGAACTGGAAGCACCCAAAACAATTTTAGAAATTAGCGATCTAACTTTCTGTGACCATTATTCCATATGTACACCGGAACATAGAAAGGACGAAATCCATATCATGAACAAATCTCATCTCACAGGTCACCGTCTGGGTACCATGTCCTCCTGCTCTATATATAGCACTAGATATGGGATAGAACTAGATATGTGGATAGCAACTCTAGAAACCTATCTAGAGCTAGCAACTTCCAGTCTGCACATAAAAGCATCAACACAACCTGCAAATTTTCCACGGATGCTTCCGGACGTGCCCGCGCACGTGTGATTTGTTCTTCTTTGCTTATCACAAAGAAGATTAATAGTCATGGTCTATTATATCCTTCACAAACGAAACACTGATGGTTGCATGGCTTCTTTTTGAATCACAATGTGTCGAAGGAGCAAGGTGTAGTCCGGTGCAAGGGCGGCGGCGGAGCTACAGACGTCCAACGCGTAGAAGCAAGTGAAAAGGGATGGGGCGGATGGGGATTTGGTTCAGTTTTTGTGAGGTTCGGGCTGTCAGCCAGACATGACGGTCGTGCCCAGGCCTCCTCATATCCATCCCATATATGAGCTGGATATTAGGGATGCTGATCAGTCCGGGCGTTTGAGTCCCATTTGAGGCGCCGCTAGTCTGGGTCGACTTTTTTTTTACCGGGGCCTGTGCCGGGGCGTACGGTGGGTTCGAGGCGCAGGACTCTAGATGCTCTAAATCCACGTTGGCAAGAGGACGAATCCTTGCATTATCGCACCCGCCGGTGTGGCAGTATCAGTCTTTTTCTGACAATGTCCTGGCCAGGCACGAGCACTAGCTATCAGACCCTCTCAGCCTTGGGGCACTGGGACTTCACCGTTCACACCAAATGGTCAGTCACACCGATAGAAAATGCATGGTGTATGTGCGTTGACCAGAAAATGCCAGGCGCACAACATAATGTGTTGCGGCGTAGGTAGATGATAGGCAGTGTGGCCGGCCATACGATCGAGCACCTTTGTGCGTGTCATGTTGCTAGCGCTGTGCTGCCGCTAGCTACGTTGCGGACGGTGCTTTCTGCGTCCAATTCCGTCCAATTCTCTCTAGTGATCATTTGATACCCGATAAGTGATGGGTGCACTATGCGATCGAGCGAAATGAGCACGTGGTGCGGCGTGGGCATTGTCGTTTTGCAAAGTGCGGTGCTCACTTCGAGCTTTCTCTCCCCATGTGGCTGATAAACTCCACACCCCTAGGGTTTGCCTTTTTTTCACCTTTTGTCATTTCACAGTTTTGTCCTCGCACCATGCTGCTACTGTGCTACATATCGCCTAATCGGTTGCATCCATCACTTTTGCGATGTCTATCTCCTAGCTAGCGAACTTCTTTTTATCTCTCGAAATGTCTAGCGTTTCGCACGTGGAATAAACCTTCGAGACGCCAAATTCGGATGGGGATGACAGAAAAGATCTTACGCGGAGCGTAGGTTTGCTGATAGGCGTGTTCCTTTTTATTTTCTGTTTTAGGGGGATATACGAATGTTTGTTTTCCCATCATCATCATTGACCAAGTGAAGACAGATAAAAATATAGTACATGCTGATCTGAATAGACTTCTATCCCAAGTTTGCCGCGGCGAGCGGAAAAAATATGGAAGAAATAGTAGTAGAGTACTTGATTCCGACCTCAGTGGAGTGCATGCCCAACTTCGCTTGCTTCAAATCTGGAGTCAAACCGGCGACTTCCACAGACTGACCTCATGCATGACCTCTTTTCCCTCGTCATGCAGGGAGATCATCAGCACCTACTGCCGCGAAGTCCGGCTGCTGGGGCTCCGACTCCTGGGCGCGATCTCCCTGGGCCTGGGCCTCGAGGAAGACTACATCGAGAATGTGCTGGGCGAGCAGGAACAGCACATGGCCGTCAACGACTACCCGCGGTGCCCCGAGCCGGACCTCACCTACGGCCTGCCCAAGCACACGGACCCCAACGCCCTCACCATTCTCCTCATGGACCCCCACGTCTCCGGCCTCCAGGTCCTCAAGAACGGCGCCCAGTGGATCGCCGTCGACTCCCGGCCCAACGCCCTCGTCGTCAACCTAGGCGACCAGTTGCAGGTAAAATTCCTGCGAGACATCAACAACTAGATTAATTTACGCAGTTGGGACTTGTGGGCGACGAGCTGATGCAAACTATGTACGTACAGGCGCTGAGCAACGGCGCGTACAAGAGCGTCTGGCACCGCGCGGTGGTCAATGCGGCGCGGGAGCGCCTGTCGGTGGCATCTTTCCTGTGCCCGTGCAACAGCACGGTGATCGGCCCGGCGGCCAAGCTCGTCGGCGACGGGGACGAGCCCGTGTACCGCAGCTACACCTACGACGAGTACTACAAGAAGTTCTGGAGCAGGAACCTGGACCAGGACCATTGCCTGGAGCTCTTCACGGGTCAGAAGTGATCCGTGTGCACAAGCTTGCCTCATCTACGGCTGGGTGCAGTGGACATCCACGACGTAGCATTACTCAAATAATAAATGCACTCAATGTGCGGGGTTACTCGAGTTGTTTGAACTTGTTTTTGCTTGAGCACAACGTATTTATTGATGTCCATCTTGTATTGTAATCCCTATATACTAGTGGGTGTGCGCGCGCGCTTGTTTTAATTGTGATCCTACTCGTAATGAATTATGGTACTACACCAGTGCAAGAGAAAACGCTAGTATGTAGGAGTAATAAATTTGCTGTCCAGGAGCTGAGCTCACTAAACCAAAATATTAGAGCATACTCTCTGGCGAGAGGCGAGAGGTGAGAGCGTGAGTGCGAGCGCACCCCGCCGGTCGGCCGTCCCGGCTCCCGGCGGCCACACCACTCCGCTGCCCCCGCTCGTGCGGCAGCGTCCACCCCCCCCCCCCCCCCCCCCCCCCCGCCCCGGGCCGCTCCGGCCGTGGCGACCACCTACAGCTGGTGTGCTCCGCTACCTCTCTCTACGCGCTTCGGGTCTAAGGGTGTTTACTGCTTGTCGCCATTGGTTAGTTCGTTCTTACTCAAGTCTCTTTCTGGGTTGTAGCTCGGCAACAGTTTCCCTTTGATGCATCCTTCTCTCCTGGCCCTTTGATGCATTCTATGCTCTTGCTCGCCGTTCTCATCTCCATCGTCAGCTCTCTCCTGTTGTTAGTTTAGGCCTAGTCATGGTTGGGTTGGGTATCGAGCATGGGTCTAGGTTCCAGGATGATATGCTTGAGAAGTATGGCTGTGGCTCGGTGGAGGCCGTTGCAGGTCGTAGCCGGCCTGTTGGCGTCCTCGCCGTCGTGCTCAATGACGGCGTCTTCCTCTCGCCGCCGTTCTTTGCCTCTCTTCTGGTTAGCTGGTTTGGCGGTTTCGCCAACGGCTATAAGGTCAGACCTCGACGGCCGGGCAGCTTCCTCTTTCGGGTGGCACATGTTTGTATCGCCAAGGAGATAGTGCTCCGCGATTGCTGGAGTTCTGGCCTGATCCGCGTCAGAATGTCTCTCTCTCCTTTGGAGCCCGCCTCTGTCTCCCTGTCCTCATCCCAGTCGTCCGCTCTTCGCACCGCTTGGGCTTCCAACTCGGCTCTGTCGTCGATTCTTGGGCCCCACCCTATGCATGGACACGCCATATCCGGGACGCAATCGATTGCTCCCTCTCTGTCAGTTGCTCGTGACCGGGTTTTCGAGGCGTTGGACTCGGCTTTGCAGGCTTCGGGTCGTGCCCCCCTGCCCGACCCTTCCGTGCGTAATCAAGCGATTACGGGCCCGCCCTCCTTAAACACGATGCAGCCAACATTACTAGGAAAAGGGCTATAGATGGAATTGACACTAATGGCGCACCAGACATGTGGTGCGCCATTACTATATACTAATGGCGCACCATGTGTTGGTACGCCATGTGTTAGTAAAAAAAAATTTAAATTTTTTTGTCAAAACTACTAATGGCGCACCGTGGGAGTGGTGCGCCACTACTAGTTGAACTAGTAATGGCGCACCACTCCCACGGTGCGCCATTAGTAACTTGGCCACCACTTTCACCGAATGCACACCCCCCCCGGTGGATTGCCTTTTCAGTTTTAAAAAAAAATAAAAGAAAATGATGAAAATGTCAAAAAAATAAAAGAAAATAAGTTTCCCATGTGATATGTGGTCTAGTTGTTGGGAAAATTTGCAAATATGAATTTCGACTTCATTTGCAAAATCTCTCGAGAATTTGTAAAAATGGGCATAACTTTTGCATACTAACTCGGATGAAAAAGTTTTTTATATGAAAAATCATCTACTCGAAAAGTTACATCCAAATTTAATGGAAACCCCGTTAATCATTTTCAAAATCCTCAAAAACCTAACAGAAAAAAAGATACGAGGCTTTTAAGATCTGGAGAGGCAAAAAAATTCAAACTCACTAATGGCGCACCTACCCATGGTGCGCCATTAGTATCTTCCCGCCTTCAAAATTTAAAATAAGTCAAAAAAATAAAAAAATAGTTACTAATAGCGCACCTGCCCATGGTGCGCCATTAGTATCTTCCCGCCTTCAAAATTCAAAATAAGTCAAAAAAACAAAAAAAAATTACTAATGGCGCACCGGCCCATGGTGCGCCATTAGTATCTTCCCGCCTTCAAAATTCAAAATAAATCAAAAAAATAAAAAAAATGTTACTAATGGCGCACCGGCCCATGGTGCGCCATTAGTATCTTCCCGCCTTCAAAATTCAAAAATAAGTCAAAAAAATAAAAATAAAAGTTAGTAATGGCGCACCTGCCCACGGTGCGCCATTACTATGTCGTATATATGGCTGGGCGCACCTCCTCCACTCCATCTCCTCCTCTCCTCTCCTCCACTCCATCTCCTCCTCTCCTCTCCTCCACTCCATCTCCTCCTCTCCTCTCCTCCACTCCTTCTCCTCCTCTCCGGTGACCTCCTTCTCCTCTCCGGCGACCTCCTCCTCCTCTCCGGTGACCTCCTCCTCTTCGGGAACCTCCTCGTCCCTCCTCTCCTCTCCTCCCCTCCCCTCCCCTCCCCTCACGGTTTCTCCTCCCTCCTCTCCGATGAGCTCCTCCTCCCTCCTCTCCTCCCATTCCCTCATGGTTTCTCCTTCCTCTTCTCCGATGCTTCGGTGAACTCCTCTCCGGCGACCTCCTCCTCCTCTCCGGCGATGTAGGCGAGCGCCTCTCCGGTGACCTCCTCCTCCTCCTCTCTGGCGAACTCCTGTACAGCAAAAGAACACGGCAAAAGAACGTACAAGATCCAAAAACAGGAACAAAATTTGAAATAATATCGTGCCAAAAAACGAGCAAAAAAAACTAGCAAAAAATGGGCAAAAAAATCACGATCCAGATCCAAATTCAAAATTCAAAAATAGCAATGGCGCACGGTGGGGGTTAGACGGTGCGCCACTACTATTTTCCCGCCTTCAAAATTCAAAAATACTAATGGCGCACCGTGGCCTATACTAATGGCGCACCAGTGGCCTATACTAATGGCGCACTGGGGCCTATACTAATGCCGCACTGGGGCCTATACTAATGGCGCACCAGTGGTGCGCCATTAGTATACCAGATACTAATGGCGCATCAGTGGTGCGCCATTAGTAAAAATTACTAATGGCGTGCTAGTAATGGCGCACCAGTGATGCGCCATTAGTAGGCAAAACTGGTGCGCCATTAGTAGGCCTTTTCCTAGTAGTGCAATGGCCGCCGCCTCTCTAACCCTATCAGAGCCTGTTTGCCGCCCCCCTTTTGTCGATTCTTCTTGCTCGCGCACGCTGCCCAGCCACCCTCCTGCCGCCTCCGCAGACGCGCACGCCCCCCAAATCGACCAATCTACCCTCCCCCGTCGTGCATCGTATGCGGAAGCCCTTTTGTCTCGTAATCTGGTGCCACCAAGGTCATCATATCCCTCGTGTCTCACACCGGATCCTTTCTCCAGATTTGGCAAGCCTGCTGATCTTCACCGCCGCTGCTTTCGATGCCTCTTGTATAGTCATAGACGCCGGGATTGCAGGGATCCGGCTGTCTGTTGGCTTTGTCGCAGGGTTGGCCATCTCAGCTTCGAGTGTTGCACTCGTGCATGCCGCCCCCCGCCTTCGAGGCCTTCATATACACCGTCCTCCCCCCTAACGCATCTCCATCCAGCAGCTGCCCTACCCCCTCCGAGCTAGTTCCTGTTCTGCCCCCTCTGAGCCCTTGCGTCCGAGCCTCTGCGCCCATGGAACCTGTCGTCCACGGTCGCCCTACCTCCCTCGATGTTCATTACCCCATGATCCCTGATCAGAACACCCTAGTTTGTCTGATCCACATCTCGCCTCCTCGCCCCAACTTCCTGTTGGAAATATGCCCTAGAGGCAATAATAAAAGTATTATTATTATATTTCCTTGTTCATGATAATTGTCTTTTATTCATGCTATAACTGTATTATCCGGAAATCGTAATACACGTGTGAATACATAGACCACAATATGTCCCTAGTGAGCCTCTAGTTGACTAGCTCGTTGTGATCAACAGATAGTCATGGTTTCCTGGCTATGGACATTGGATGCCGTTGATAACGGGATCACATCATTAGGAGAATGATGTGATGGACAAGACCCAATCCTAAGCATAGCACAAAGATCGTGTAGTTCGTTTGCTAGAGCTTTGCCAATGTCAAGTATCTCTTCCTTTGACCATGAGATCGTGTAACTCCTGGATACCGTAGGAGTGCTTTGGGTGTACCAAACGTCACAACGTAACTGGGTGACTATAAAGGTGCACTACAGGTATCTCCGAAAGTATCTATTGTTTTATGCGGATCGAGACTGGGATTTGTCACTCCGTGTAAACGGAGAGGTATCTCTGGGCCCACTCGGTAGGACATCATCATATGCGCAATGTGACCAAGGAGTTGATCACGGGATGATGTGTTACGGAACGAGTAAAGTGACTTGCCGGTAACGAGATTGAACAAGGTATTGGTATACCGACGATCGAATCTCGGGCAAGTAAAATACCGCTAGACAAAGGGAATTGTATACGGGATCGATTGAGTCCTTGACATCGTGGTTCATCCGATGAGATCATCGTGGAACATGTGGGAGCCAACATGGGTATCCAGATCCCGCTGTTGGTTATTGACCGGAGAACGTCTCGGTCATGTCTGCATGTCTCCCGAACCCGTAGGGTCTACACACTTAAGGTTCGATGACGCTAGGGTTATAAAGGAAGCTTGTATGTGGTTACCGAATGTTGTTCGGAGTCCCGGATGAGATCCCGGACGTCACGAGGAGTTCCGGAATGGTCCGGAGGTAAAGATTTATATATAGGAAGTCCTGTTTCGGCCATCGGGACAAGTTTCGGGGTCATCGGTATTGTACCGGGACCACCGGAAGGGTCCCGGGGGCCCACCGGGTGGGGCCACCTGCCCCGGGGGGGCACATGGGCTGTAGGGGGTGCGCCTTGGCCTACATGGGCCAAGGGCACCAGCCCCAAGAGGCCCATGCGCCTAGGGAACCCTAGAGGGAAGAGTCCTCAAGGGGGAAGGCACCTCCGAGGTGCCTTGGGGAGGATGGACTCCTCCCCCCCTCTTGGCCGCCGCACCAGATGCCATCTGGAGGCTGGCCGCCGCCCCTTGGGGTGGGAAACCCTAAAGGGGGCGCATCCCTCCCCTTCCCCTATATATATTGAGGCATGGGGCTGCCCATAACACGCGATTTGATCTCTCATTGGTGCAGCCCTGCCTCTCCCTCCTCCTCTTCTCCCATGGTGCTTGGCGAAGCCCTGCAGGATTGCCACGCTCCTCCACCACCACCACGCCGTTGTGCTGCTGCTGGATGGAGTCTTCCTCAACCTCTCCCTCTCTCCTTGCTGGATCAAGGCGTGGGAGACGTCACCGGGCTGTACGTGTGTTGAACGCGAAGGTGCCGTGCGTTCGGCACTTGATCATCGGTGATCTGAATCACGACGAGTACGACTCCATCAACCCCGTTCACTTGAACGCTTCCGCTTAGCGATCTACAAGGGTATGTAGATGCACTCCCCTTTCTACTCGTTGCTGGTCTCTCCATAGATAGATCTTGGTGTTACGTAGGAATTTTTTTGAATTTCTGCTACGTTCCCCAACAGTGGCATCATGAGCTAGGTCTATTGCGTAGATTCTTTGCACGAGTAGAACACAAAGTAGTTGTGGGCGTTGATGTTGTTCAATATGCTTACCGTTACTAGTCCAATCTTGTTTCGACGGTATTGTGGGATGAAGCGGCCCGGACCGACCTTACACGTACTCTTACGTGAGACAGGTTCCACCGATTGACATGCACTTGGTGCATAAGGTGGCTAGCGGGTGCCAGTCTCTCCCACTTTAGTCGGAACGGATTCGATGAAAAGGGTCCTTATGAAGGGTAAATAGCAATTGGCATATCACGTTGTGGTCTTGCGTAGGTAAGAAACGTTCTTGCTAGAAACCCATAGCAGCCACGTAAAACATGCAACAACAATTAGAGGACGTCTAACTTGTTTTTGCAGGGTATGCTATGTGATGTGATATGGCCAAGAAGAATGTGATGAATGATATGTGATGTATGAGATTGATCATGTTCTTGTAATAGGATTCACGACTTGCATGTCGATGAGTATGACAACCGGCAGGAGCCATAGGAGTTGTCTTTATTTATTGTATGACCTGCGTGTCATTGAAGAACGCCATGTAAACTTACTTTACTTTATTGCTAAACGCGTTAGCCATAGAAGTAGAAGTAGTCGTTGGCGTGACAACTTCATGAAGACACGATGATGGAGATCATGATGATGGAGATCATGGTGTCATGCCGGTGACGATGATGATCATGGAGCCCCGAAGATGAAGATCAAAAGGAGCAAAATGATATTGGCCATATCATGTCACTATTTGATTGCATGTGATGTTTATCATGTTTATGCATCTTGTTTACTTAGGACGACGGTAGTAAATAAGATGATCCCTTACAAAATTTCAAGAAGTGTTCTCCCCTAACTGTGCACCGTTGCTACAGTTCGTCGCTTCTAAGCACCACGTGATGATCGGGTGTGATGGATTCTTACGTTCACATACAACGGGTGTAAGACAGTTTTACACAGCGAAAACACTTAGGGTTAACTTGACGAGCCTAGCATGTGCAGACATGGCCTCGGAACACGGAGACCGAAAGGTCGAGCATGAGTCGTATAGTAGATACGATCAACATGAAGATGTTCACCGATGATGACTAGTCCGTCTCACGTGATGATCGGACACGGCCTAGTTTGACTTGGATCATGTAATCACTTAGATGACTAGAGGGATGTCTATCTGAGTGGGAGTTCATAAGATGAACTTAATTATCCTGAACATAGTCAAAAGACCTTTTGCAAATTATGTCGTAGCTCGCGCTTTAGTTCTACTGTTTTAGATATGTTCCTAGAGAAAATATAGTTGAAAGTTGATAGTAGCGATTATGCGATCAGTAGAAAGCTTATGTCCTTAATGCACCGCTCAGTGTGCTGAACCCCAACGTCGTTTGTCGATGTTGCGAACATCGGACATACACGTTTTGATAACTACGTGATAGTTCAATTAAATGGTTTAAGTAGAGGCACCAATGACGTTTTCGAAACATCGCGGAACATATGAGATGTTTCGAGGGATGAAATTGGGATTTCAGGCTCGTGCCCACGTCAAGAGGTATAAGACCTCCGACGATTTTCTTAGCCTGCAAACTAAGGGAGAAAAGCTCAATCGTTGAGCTTGTGCTCAGATTGTCTGAGCACAACAATCACTTGAATCGAGTGGGAGTTGATCCTCCAGATGAGATAGTGATGCTTCCCCAAAGTCATTGCCACCAAGCTGCTAGAGCTTCGTGATGAACTATAACATATCAAGGATAGAGATGATGATCCTTGAGGTATTCGCGTTGTTTGACATCGCGAAAGTAGAAATCAAGAAGGAGCATCAATTGTTGATGGTTGATGAAACCACTAGTTTCAGGAAGGGCAAGGGAACAAAGGGATACTTCATGAAACGGCAAATCAGCTGCTGCTCTAGTGAAGAAACCCAAGGTTGAACCCAAACCCGAGACTAAGTGCTTCTGTAATAAGGGGAACAACCACTGGAGCAGGATTACCCTAGATACTTGGTAGATGAGAAGGCTGGCAAGGTCGATAGAAGTATATTGGATATACATTATGTTAATATGTACTTTACTAGTACTCCTAGTAGCACCAGGGTATGAGATACCGGTTCGGTTGCTAAGTGTTAGTAACTCGAAATAAAAGCTACGAAATAAAAGGAAACTAGCTAAAGGTGAGCTGACGATATGTGTTGGAAGTGTTTCCAAGTTTGATGTGATCAAGCATCGCACGCTCCCTCTACCACCGAGATTGGTGTTTGCGTTGAGCATAGACATGATTGGATTATGTCTATCGCAATACGGTTATTCATTTAAGGAGAATAATGGTTACTCTATTTATTTGAATAATACCTTCGATGGTCTTGCACCTAAATAAATGGTTTATTGAATCTCGATCGTAGTGATACACATTTTCATGCCAAAAGATATAAGATAGTAATGATAGTACCACTTACTTGTGGCACTGCCATGTAAGTCATAATGGTATAAAACGCATGAAGAAGCTCCATGTTGATGGATCTTTGGACTCACTCATTTTTGAAAAGTTTGAGACATGCGAACCATGTCTATTGGTATATATGCATGAAGAATCTCCATGCAAATGGACCGTTCGGACTCACTTGATTTTGAATCACTTGAGATATGCAAATCATACCACATGGGCAAGATGACTGAAAAGCCTCGTTTTCAGTAAGATGGAACAAGATAGCAACTTATTGGAAGTAACACATTTTGATGTGTGCAGTCCAATGAGTGCTGAGGCATGCAGTGAATATCGTTATGTTCTTACTTCACAGATGATTCGAGTAGATGTTGAGAATATTTACTTGATGAAACACAAGTCTGAATTATTGAATGGTTCAAGTAATTTCAGAGTGAAGTAGCAGATCATTGTGACAAGAGGATAAAATGTCTATGATATGATCATAGAGATGAATATCTGAGTTACGAGTTTTGGCACACAATTAAGACATTGTGGAAATTGTTTCGCAATTAATACCGCCTGGAACACCATAATGTGATGGTGTGTCCGAACATCATAGTTGCACCCTATTGGATATGGTGCGTACCATGATGTCTCTTATCGAATTACCACTATCGTTCATGGGTTAGGCATTAGAGACAACCACATTCACTTTAAATAGGGCACCACGTAATTCCGATGAGATGACACCGTATGAATTATGGTTTAGAGAAACCTAAGTTGTCGTTTCTTAAAGGTTTGGGGCTGCGACGCTTATGTGAAAAAGTTTCAGGATTAAGCTCGAACCCAAAGCGGATAAAATGCATCTTCATAGGAAACCCAAAACAGTTGGGTATACCTCCTAATTCAGATCCGAAAGCAATATGGATTGTTTCTTGAATCGGGTCCTTTCTCGAGGAAAGGTTTCTCTCGAAAGAGTTGAGTGGGAGGATGGTGGAGACTTGATGAGGTTATTGAACCGTCTCTTCAACTAGTGTGTGGCAGGGCACAGGAAGTTGTTCCTGTGGCACCTACACCAATTGAAGTGGAAGCTTATGATATTGATCATGAAACTTCGGATCAAGTCACTACCAAACCTCGTAGGACGACAAGGACACGTACTACTTCGGAGTGGTAAGGTGATCCTGTCTTGAAGGTCATGTTGCTAGACAACAATGAACCTACGAGCTATGGAGAAGCGATGGTGGGCCCGGATTCCGATAAATGGCTCGAGGCCATAAAATCCGAGAACGGATCCATGGACTTTGGTGGACTTGCCCGATGATCGGCAAGCCATTAAGATAAATGGATCTTTAAGAAGAAGACGGACGTGGATGGTAATGTCACCATCCATGAAGCTCGACTTGTGGCAAAAAGTTTTTCACAAGTTCAAGGAGTTGACTACGATGAGATTTTCTCATCCGTAGCGATGCTTAAGTCCGTCGGATTCATGTTAGCATTAGCTGTATTTATGAAATCTGGCAGATGGATATCAAAACGAGTTTCCTTACCAGTTTTCGTGAGGAAAGGTTGTATGTAATACAATCAGAAAGTTTTTGTCGATCCTAAGGATGCTAAAAGGTATGCTAGCTCCAGCGATCCTTCTAAGGACTGGAGTGAGCATCTCGGAGTTGGAATGTATGCTTTGATGATGATCAAAGATTTTGGGTTTGTACAAAGTTTATGAGAAACTTGTATTTCCAAAGAAGTGAGTGGGAGCACTATAGAATTTCTGATGAGTATATGTTGTTGACATATTGTTGATCAGAAATGACGTAGAATTTCTGGAAAGCATATAGGGTTATTTTGAAAGTGTTTTTCAATGGAAAGCCTGGATTAAGCTGCTTGAGCATTGAGCATCAAGATCTATAAGGATAGATCAAAACGCTTAATGGTACTTTCAAATGAGCACATACCTTGACATGATCTTGAAGGTGTTCAAGATGGATCAGTCAAAGAAGAAGTTCTTGCCTGAGTTGTAAGGTACGAAGTTAAGACTTAAAGCTCGACCACGGCAGAATAGAGAGAAAGGACGAAGGTCGTCCCCTATGCTTAAAACGTAGGCTCTTCAGTATGCTGTGCTGTGTACCGCACCTGAAGTGTGCCTTGCCATGAGTCAGTCAAGGGGTACAAGAGTGATCCAAGAATGGCTCACAGGACAGCGGTCAAAGTTACCCTTAGTAACTAGTGGACTAAGGAATTTTCTCGATTATGGAGGTGGTAAAAGAGTTCGTCGTAAAGGTTACGTCGATGCAAGCTTAACACCTATCCAGATAGCTCTAAGTAGAGATACCGGATACATATATTGGAGCAACAATTTAGAATAGCTCCAAGTAGAACAGTTATTTTGAATAGCTCCAAATAGAGCGTGGTAGCTGCATCTAGGAGATGACATAGAGATTTGTAAAGCACACACGGATCTGAAAGGTTCAGACCCGTTGACTAAAACCTCTCTCACAAGCAACATGATCAAACCTAAAACTCATTGAGTATTAATCACATAGTGATGTGAACTAGACTACTGATTCTAGTAAACTCTTGGGTATTAGTCACATGGCGATGTGACCTGTGAGTGTTAATCACATGGCGATGTGAACTAGATTATTGACTCTAGTGCAAGTGGGAGACTGTTGGAAATATGCCCTAGAGGCAATAATAAAAGTATTATTATTATATTTCCTTGTTCATGATAATTGTCTTTTATTCATGCTATAACTGTATTATCCGGAAATCGTAATACACGTGTGAATACATAGACCACAATATGTCCCTAGTGAGCCTCTAGTTGACTAGCTCGTTGTGATCAACAGATAGTCATGGTTTCCTGGCTATGGACATTGGATGTCGTTGATAACGGGATCACATCATTAGGAGAATGATGTGATGGACAAGACCCAATCCTAAGCATAGCACAAAGATCGTGTAGTTCGTTTGCTAGAGCTTTGCCAATGTCAAGTATCTCTTCCTTTGACCATGAGATCGTGTAACTCCTGGATACCGTAGGAGTGCTTTGGGTGTATCAAACGTCACAACGTAACTGGGTGACTATAAAGGTGCACTACAGGTATCTCCGAAAGTATCTATTGTTTTATGCGGATCGAGACTGGGATTTGTCACTCCGTGTAAACGGAGAGGTATCTCTGGGCCCACTCGGTAGGACATCATCATATGCGCAATGTGACCAAGGAGTTGATCACGGGATGATGTGTTACGGAACGAGTAAAGTGACTTGCCGGTAACGAGATTGAACAAGGTATTGGTATACCGACGATCGAATCTCGGGCAAGTAAAATACCGCTAGACAAAGGGAATTGTATACGGGATCGATTGAGTCCTTGACATCGTGGTTCATCCGATGAGATCATCGTGGAACATGTGGGAGCCAACATGGGTATCCAGATCCCGCTGTTGGTTATTGACCGGAGAACGTCTCGGTCATGTCTGCATGTCTCCCGAACCCGTAGGGTCTACACACTTAAGGTTCGATGACGCTAGGGTTATAAAGGAAGCTTGTATGTGGTTACCGAATGTTGTTCGGAGTCCCGGATGAGATCCCGGACGTCACGAGGAGTTCCGGAATGGTCCGGAGGTAAAGATTTATATATAGGAAGTCCTGTTTCGGCCATCGGGACAAGTTTCGGGGTCATCGGTATTGTACCGGGACCACCGGAAGGGTCCCGGGGGCCCACCGGGTGGGGCCACCTGCCCCGGGGGGCCACATGGGCTGTAGGGGGTGCGCCTTGGCCTACATGGGCCAAGGGCACCAGCCCCAAGAGGCCCATGCGCCTAGGGAACCCTAGAGGGAAGAGTCCTCAAGGGGAAGGCACCTCCGAGGTGCCTTGGGGAGGATGGACTCCTCCCCCCCTCTTGGCCGCCGCACCAGATGCCATCTGGAGGCTGGCCGCCGCCCCTTGGGGTGGGAAACCCTAAAGGGGGCGCATCCCTCCCCTTCCCCTATATATATTGAGGCATGGGGCTGCCCATAACACGCGATTTGATCTCTCGTTGGTGCAGCCCTGCCTCTCCCTCCTCCTCTTCTCCCATGGTGCTTGGCGAAGCCCTGCGGGATTGCCACGCTCCTCCACCACCACCACGCCGTTGTGCTGCTGCTGGATGGAGTCTTCCTCAACCTCTCC
Source organism: Triticum aestivum (assembly GCF_018294505.1). NCBI lineage: Eukaryota > Viridiplantae > Streptophyta > Magnoliopsida > Poales > Poaceae > Triticum > Triticum aestivum. The sequence goes on along the minus strand of NC_057798.1, from coordinate 596,555,690 downwards.
CTCTCTCCTTGCTGGATCAAGGCGTGGGAGACGTCACCGGGCTGTACGTGTGTTGAACGCGGAGGTGCCGTGCTTTCGGCACTTGATCATCGGTGATCTGAATCACGACGAGTACGACTCCATCAACCCCGTTCACTTGAACGCTTCCGCTTAGCGATCTACAAGGGTATGTAGATGCACTCCCCTTTCTACTCGTTGCTGGTCTCTCCATAGATAGATCTTGGTGTTACGTAGGAAAATTTTTGAATTTCTGCTACGTTCCCCAACACTTCCTTCCTTGGCTTCGGCGCGTTTTTCAGCAGCGGCTTGGCATGACTGCCGTCCGCTTCGCTGGGTCGGCCGTGGGCACTGTCTTCGTCGTCTTCCAGCGCGAGGAGGAGCAGCGGGCCGCGCTTTGTGCGAGCCCTCTCGTTGTGGGCTCTCGCATAGTGCACATCGTCCCCCATGGAGCGGGGGACAATGCCTTCTCCTTCTCCTTCAAGCACGTCGTCAACATCTCGCTGGAGAAGCTCCCGCTGGAGCTTTGGAACCGGCGCGGGGTGGCCGCGGCTGTGGCCGGCTTCGCCAGCATCCTGCGCGTGGAGCATGCCTCTCTCTACGGCAGCGAGTTCGCTTGCATCTTCGCGTTGGTCAAGGTCGAGGCCCTGCAGCACATCCCCCATCATCTTGCCTTTCACCTCTTCGATGGTGCAGGAGCTTACGCCGACGTCCTCATCAATGAGATTTGGGACGCCGCGCGTTCGCTCGGTGCTCCCTCTGCTCCGCCCATGCCTCCGGTGGGCCGTCATGACGAGGACGACAATGGCGGGGGTGCTCTGCCAAGTTCTCTTCCCCGGCGAGGCCACGCTCACCCCCGTGGGATGCGCCCGGTGCGCGCCGCCTCCGGCCACTTGGAGTGTGATGACGGTATGGCGACCCGTGCTTTTCGCGCCTTCCTGCACCCACATATCGCCTCCCCAGCTGATCTCATGGCAATGCTCAAGATCTCTTTCAAGCCAAGACTCGTCAAAATGGCCACCTTCCACCTTCCCACTGCAGAGCAAATCCTCCACGAGGATGAGCAACGTCACTACCTCCGCCCCATCCTCCTCGCCGCTGACACGCATAAACCTCGAGTGCTCGCCTCTTTCGATCCTGACTCCATGTGCTTCTCCTTTACGCTTGAGCTTAGTAACTGTCGATCCATCTCAGGCTCTATCCCTGTTCGTCCGGTGGCGGTAGACGACGGCTACTTTCCCTCTTTTGACCTCCATTCTGAGTTGCTCGCGCGGGAAAGCTGCAGATCCTTGCTCTTCAAATTCTGGCCCCAGTCTGGAGATGGGCTCTTGTGCCCTCGCACTTTGCCTCTGCTTCCCGCGGTTGAGTGCAAGCACCCCCCTAAGGCAATTGTGCCAGTGGGCTTTTACCTGCACTAGGCCCTCTCCTTTCTTTTTCTGAGGCGGCCATCCTACCCACAGATTCCTACTTCCTGGCCCAAGCCAGGGTTCAGGCCCATCACGTGCTTGCAGCCCGGTCCATCTGCTCCAGGCCCATCGAGCACCTGCCTCCTTCTGGGGAAGGGTTTCTCACAGGCGGTTCTGCCTCTCCAGTGGTAGCCACGGATCTCAAGCATGGCGCGTGCTTGCTGGTTCCTGCTTCTGTGGCGGCCGCCTTCTGCAGCTGCCGCGCCCCACCGTCCGAGCCCCAGGAAGATGATCTCCTTCCTTCTCCAACCGAACTGCAGCTCCTCGGGTCGGCGGGTGCCGCCGTCGTTCCTGCGGAGGCCGGTCGGACCTTGCCGCCCCTGGATCCAGCGGTTATGCTGGAACTCGGACGCGGAGACGGAGCGCAGGCCGAGCCGGTCTGCCCCGGCCCCCAGGTGTACTCGCCCCGTCGGAGGGGCGACGAGATGGTGGCGGCCCGATCCCCCCGCCGCAGTCCGCGGATCCTGCAGCTCTATGATGGAGAGCGTGTGGGATCTGTCAAACGTGCGGCCAAAAGGAAGGCGGCAGCGGCGGGTGCCGCCTCTCCAGCGCCCCAGGCAGGCGATCCCCTTCGCCTGGCAACCGTCGCAAGGCTCCCAAGGTGGCTGCCGTGTCTGAGCTGCTGGATCTTCCCCTCTCTGGTGCTCCTTCGCCGCTCACCAGAGGCAAACTCAAGCAGCTGGCTTTCCACTGCGACCTCAATGCCGATGCCATCAACGCCCATGCTCAAGCACAAGCCTCCTCCTCTGGTATCGCTCGCCTCGCCCAGGCTGATGCCAACCCAACCGGGTCCTTTGCTGGTCGCTCTCTCCTGAATGTGCAGGTCTAGCTCTGTTCTAGCTTGGTCGCAGCGCTGGCTGATGCTGTTAGTTTCTTTTATGTCTTTGCATTGCCCAAAGCCCGGGCCGTCTGCAGTCTGTATCCGTGTCTGTCTGGTTTTAGCCCTGCTTGGGTTCACCATGACTTGTGCGTCTGTTTTTTAGCTCCCTTGATCATGTTAGATTTGGTTTTCGCTTGTGTCCTGTTGTTGCCGTAACTTGTAACCCATGAAAGTACTTGATTGGAATGTTCGTGGCCTTGGTGATAAAGATAAATGCTCTTTGGTCCGTCACACTCTCACCTCTTGTCATCCCAGTATTGTGTGCTTGCAGGAAACAAAATTGGAGTCCCTCCCTCCAAGAAAATTGAACACTTTTCTCCCTCCTAACTTGGATAACTTCGAGGTTTCTTCCTCTGTTGGTTCTTCTGGGGGCCTGTTGGTAGCCTGGGATTCTTCCATGGTTGCTGGCCAGCTCGTTGGCGCACAAACATCACATCACAGTCAAAATGTCTTCAACTTCGGGCCGATCAGTATTCTTGCTCACGATAGTCTACGGCCCTTGCTTGGATCAGGACAGAGCCTCTTTCCTGGAATCCATTGATTCTGCAGTTGGCACGGTTGATATTCCTTGGATCTTGGTCGGGGATTTCAATATGTATCGCTCTCAGTTTGAAAAATCTCAAGGTCACATCAACTGGGCTATGATGGATACTTTTAACTGATGGATCAGGGCACACGGCCTGGATGAAATTAATGTTAGCAACAAAAGATATACTTGGTCGAACAAAAGAGAAAGCCCGACGCTTGTGCGTCTTGACCGAGTGTTTGTGAACTCTGACTGGTTGCTGGGCTTCACTAATGTCTCTGCTGATGCTGTGCCTACTGTCACCTCTGATCATGTGCCTATTCTAGTTCAGTTCAACAATGAGGTTAACAAAAGCAGCTTGTTCCGCTTGGAAGGTCACTGGTTAGTCATGGAGGATACACGCAAAATCATCTTGGAAGGCTGGACAAGAAGAGCTGGTCCCTATCACTCGTCAGCTTCATTCATTAACTTCAAGATGAGACGCATTCGTGCTGCCCTTAGACAATGGAAACGGAACAGGGCTAGCCTTGAGTTGCTAATCAACAACAACAAGCATGTTGTTGAGTTTCTAAACCTGGTGGAGGAAGGGCGTCCGCTGTCCTCCCTGGAAATGGCCCTCAGGCAATTTGCAAACGCCAAGGCTGCTCAGCTGATCTTGTGGCAAACTGAGAAGTGGCGGCGACGGGCCAAACTGCGTTGGTGTATTTCTGGAGATGAGAGCAACAAGTTCTTTCATGCTGCTGCTAATGGTCATGCTAGGAGGAACAAAATCCGGGTCATCATGCATGAAGGAGTCGAGTTTTTTGATATCACACAGAAGCTTCAGCTCGCTACCAGTTACTTCTCTGAACTGCTCGGCCAGCCTGCTTTGTCTTTGCCGACTGTTCAGCTGATCTCCTTATACCCTGCCTTGGATCTCTCTGCTCTGGAGGCCGAGTTCACCTGGTCGGAGATTGTTGCTGCCATTAACCATTCTCCCAACAACCGTAGTCCTGGCCCTGATGGTTTCACAAACGAGTTTTACAAGCAGTTCCACTCCACTCTTCGGCCGGACTTGGAGCTTTTCTTCTCAGAGTTGTATCATAATCGTGTGAACCTGCTAGGGATCAACATGGCCTTTATTTCCCTACTTCCTAAGAAAAGCACGCCGCTGGAACTGACAGATTTCAGGCCTATCTCAGTCGTTCACAGCATTCCAAAGTTGGCCAGTAAGGTTCTGGCCAGAAGGCTGCAGTGTCAGATACCACACCTCATTCACTCTCTTCAGTCAGGTTTTACTAAAGGACGATCTATAGTTGAAAACTTTGCCATGGCCGCGGATATGGTTCAAACTGCCCACAAAAGGAAACTACCCATGGTCGTGCTAAAGCTAGATTTCCGGAAAACCTTTGACACAGTCAGCTGGTAATGTCTCTTCACTGTCATGGAAGCACGGGGCTTCCCTCGGCGCTGGATCCGCTGGATCTCCTCCTTGGTATCGACTGCCAGCTCCAAGGTTTTGATTAATGGGCAGCTAGGGGAATCCTTTTGTGCGAAGAAGGGTTTAAGGCATGGCGATTCCACGTCACCCTACTTGTTCATCTTGGTTGCTGATGTGCTTCAAAGGCTTTGTTGTCAACAATTCGAAGCTGGAAACTTGGTTCACCCGCTTGGTTCTGATCGGCTTTTCCCAGTCCTGCAATATGCGGATGACATGCTACTGCTTTTCTGTCACGACCGGCTTTCCAATAAAAATATTTATTGATAAACCAGTCTTTTGAGTCCAGTATGAGAGAAATCCTCATCACTGGTAGACAATTTCTTGATACAATAAGCCAGTAGCATAAAATATATTACAGGGTTGAACTGCGGTCGCTCAACCAAATTATTACAAGCACGCCAATAATCATACATAATGGCGGACAGGACACAGTGGTGTGGAGACATACTACTGACTCACGGATAGGTTGGTGGTGGAAAAACACAGCGGGAAGGGAAATACAAGACTCTAAGAATATCATTTCATCGAACGTCGGGGTGGGGCTCGATAAATTTATTTGGTAGCGGAAGCGGATATAAAACAGTGACCAAATCCAGGGTCGCACGAGACTGACTGGGACTCCTCTAAGTGTCGGACTCGCTATCGAACTCTTCATCCATGAGATCGCCTTCGTCAGCATCTGGCCAAATCAACAAGCCAGTGAGTACTTTGAAAGTACTCGCAAGACAGTTCGGACGTAAGATATAACAAATGCATGCATGGATGCAACATGATTAATTCCTTAATGCACAATAAATAAAATTGGCATAACGGGTAAGTAAAAAAGGAAATGGCGGCAGTCCGCCTGAAATCCCACAGAGCATAAATAAGGACCGATCGGGTGTCTGAAGCGACTCCTCGAAAGGTGAACAAATAAAAATAAGGAAATGATGCCACAGTCGGGCATCTTAGCGACACCACATAAAGGGCTTTAAAAGAAATGCCACGGTCGGACGTCTGAGCGACATCGCAGAAAGGGCTTTAAAAGAAATGCCACAGTCAGACGTCTGAGCGACATCGCAGAAAGGGCTTTAAAAGAAATGCCACAGTCGGACGTCTGAGCGACATCGTAGAAAGGGCTTTAAAAGAAATGCCACAGTCGGACGTCTGAGCGACATCGCAGAAAGGGCTTTAAAAGAAATGCCACAGTCGGACGTCTGAGCGACATCGCAGAAAGGGCTTTAAATTCACCAGTAAATAATACTCATAATAAACATTCAATCCATGAGAATAAACGAGTTAGTCCATCCACAGGGATAATCATTCAACCGGACTTAGCACTCATGCGATTCACCGGAGTCTCTGTCATCAAAGCTGACAATTGATTAGGATAAGATGGAACGAAACTTGACATGGAATAGATGATTTGGAGGAATATATGACTCTGCAGAGTTTTGTACAAAAATTTTCCCACAGCCAACGGATTTCCGTAGTCACGAAGGACTAGTTCCGTTTACGGTATTTCGGAAGAAAACACAGCTAACCGGTACACACCCATCCTACCTCTCGATGCTAGGAATCACCCTAGTCATCGTCCAAAAAAAACTTTTGAGACGGGGAGATCACAATCTCGAATAGCATGGGATCAAATTTATATACGCGCGCTCTAAGGGGTGCCCCCCTCTCGGTCCCAACCGGAAACACCCATGCCCCCTGACCGGATGGCTGGCTTTAATCCAGGGCCATGGAACCATCATCACGGCCTCTCCTCTTTGGTGTGTACCATGGAAGCGGTTTGCAACTTACTAAACCATATTCCTTGCGGAAAACATGTGGTAGTACAAGGAAGGAAATGATAGGTACTGGACCGATATGGTTTGACACTGAAGTCACATAGTCTTGTTGGGGAACGTTGCAGAAAACAAAAAAAATTCCTACTCGTTTCACCAAGATCATCTAGGAGTTCATCTAGCAACGAGTGATTAGATGCATCTACATACCTTTGTAGATCGCGCACGGAAGCGTTCAAAAGAACGGTGATGATGTAGTCGTACTCGACGTGATCCAAATCACCGATGACCAGCGCCGAACGGACGGCACCTCCGCATTCAACACACGTACGGGACGGGAGACGTCTCCTCCTTCTTGATCCAGCAAGGGGGGAGGAGAGGTTGATGAAGATCCAGCAGCACGACGGCGTGGTGGTGGATGCAGGGCGTCACAGCAGCAGGGCTTCGCCGAGACTACGAGGGAGAGACGTAACGGGGGGAGATGGAGGCGCCAGGGGCTGGTGTAAAATCCCTCCTCTCCCCCCACTATATATAGGGGTGCCAAGGGGGGGGGCGCCGGCCCTAGTAGATGGCATCTACTAGGGGGGGCGGCGGCCAAGGGGAGGTTTCCCTCCCCCCCAAGGCACCTAGGGGTGCCTTCCACCACATGGACTCTTCCATGGTGGAAACCCTAGGCGCATGGGCCTATAGGGGCTGGTGCCCTCGGCCCATCTAGGCCAAGGCGCACCCCCTACAGCCCATGTGGCCCCCCGGGACAGGTGGCCCCGCCCGGTGGACCCCGGGACCCTTCCGGTGGTCCCGGTACAACACCGATAACCCCAAAACTTGTCCCGATGCCCGAAATAGCACTTCCTATATATAATTCTTTACCTCCGGACCATTCCGGAACTCCTCGTGACATCTGGGATCTCATCCGGGACTCCGAACAACATTCGGGTTTCTGCATATACATATCTTCATAACCCTAGCGTCACCGAACCTTAAGTGTGTACACCCTACGGGTTCGGGAGACAAGCAGACATGACCGAGACGACTCTCCGGTCAATAACCAACAGCGGGATCTGGATACCCATGTTGGCTCCCACATGCTCCACGATGATCTCATCGGATGAACCACGATGTCGAGGATTTAATCAATCCCGTACGCTATTCCCTTTGTCTATCGATATGTTACTTGCCCGAGATTCGATCGTCGGTATCCCAATACCTCGTTCAATCTCGTTACCGGCAAGTCACTTTACTCGTACCGTAATGCATGATCCCGTGACCAGACACTTGGTCACTCTGAGCTCATTATGATGATGCATTACCGAGTGGGCCCAGTGATACCTCTCCGTCATACGGAGTGACAAATCCCAGTCTTGATCCATGTCACCCAACAGACACTTTCGGAGATACCCGTAGTCTACCTTTATAGTCACCCAGTTACGTTGTGACGTTTGGCATACCCAAAGCACTCCTACGGTATCCGGGAGTTACACGATCTCATGGTCTAAGGAAAAGATACTTTGACATTGGAAAACTCTAGCAAACGAACTATACGATCTTGTGCTATGTTTAGGATTGGGTCTTGTCCATCACATCATTCTCCAATGATGTGATCTCGTTATCAATGACATCCAGTGTCCATAGTCAGGAAACCATGACTATCTGTTGATCAACGAGCTAGTCAACTAGAGGCTCACTAGGGACATGTTGGTGTCTGTTATTCACACATGTATTACGATTTCCGGATAACACAATTATAGCATGAATAAAGACAATTATCATGAACAAGGAAATATAATAATAATGCTTTTATTATTGCCTCTAGGGCATATTTCCAACAGTCTCCCACTTGCACTAGAGTCAATAATCTAGTTACATTGTGATGAATCGAACACCCATGGAATTCTGGTGTTGATCATGTTTTGCTCTAGGGAGAGGTTTAGTCAACGGATCTGCTATATTCAGGTCCGTATGTACTTTACAAATCTCTATGTCTCCATCTTGAACATTTTCACGAATGGAGTTGAAGCGACGCTTGATGTGCCTTGTCTTCTTGTGAAACCTGGGCTCCTTGGCAAGTGCAATAGCTCCAGTGTTGTCACAGAAGAGCTTGATCGGCCCCGACGCATTGGGTATGACTCCTAGGTCGGTGATGAACTCCTTCACCCATATTGCTTCATGTGCTGCCTCCGAGGCTGCCATGTACTCCGCTTCACATGTAGATCCCGCCACGACGCTTTGCTTGCAACTGCACCAGCTTACTGCCCCACCATTCAAAATATACACGTATCCGGTTTGTGACTTAGAGTCATCCAGATCTGTGTCGAAGCTAGCGTCGACGTAACCCTTTACGACGAGCTCTTCGTCACCTCCATAAACGAGAAACATTTCCTTAGTCCTTTTCAGGTACTTCAGGATATTCTTGACCGCTGTCCAGTGTTCCTTGCCGGGATTACTTTGGTACCTTCCTACCAAACTGACGGCAAGGTTAACATCAGGTCTGGTACACAGCATGGCATACATAATAGAACCTATGGCTGAGGCATAGGGGATGACGCTCATCTCTTCTATATCTTCTGCCGTGGTCGGACATTGAGCTGAGCTCAATTTCATACCTTGTAACACAGGCAAGAACCCCTTCTTGGATTGATCCATATTGAACTTCTTCAATATCTTATCAAGGTATGTGCTTTGTGAAAGACCTATGAGGCGTCTCGATCTATCTCTATAGATTTTGATGCCTAATATATAAGCAGCTTCTCCAAGGTCCTTCATTGAAAAACTTTTATTCAAGTAGGCCTTGATGCTGTCCAAGAGTTCTATATCATTTCCCATCAAAAGTATGTCATCTACATATAATATGAGAAATGCTACAGAGCTCCCACTCACTTTCTTGTAAACGCAGGCTTCTCCATAAGTCTGTGTAAACCCAAACGCTTTGATCATCTCATCAAAGCGAATGTTCCAACTCCGAGATGCTTGCACCAGCCCATAAATCGAGCGTTGGAGCTTGCACACTTTGTCAGCATTCTTAGGATCGACAAAACCTTCCGGCTGTATCATATACAATTCTTCCTTAAGGAAACCATTAAGGAATGCCGTTTTGACGTCCATTTGCCATATTTCGTAATCATAGAATGCGGCAATTGCTAACATGATTCGGACGGACTTCAGCTTCGCTACCGGTGAGAAAGTCTCATCGTAGTCAACCCCTTGAACTTGTCGATAACCCTTAGCGACAAGCCGAGCTTTATAGATGGTCACATTACCATCCGCGTCTGTCTTCTTCTTAAAGATCCATTTATTTTCTATGGCTCGCCGCTCAACGGGCAAGTCAGTCAAAGTCCATACTTCGTTTTCATACATGGATCCTATCTCGGATTTCATGGCTTCTAGCCATTTGTCGGAATCCGGGCCCGCCATCGCTTCTTCATAGTTCGAAGGTTCACCGTTGTCTAACAGCATGATTTCCAAGACAGGGTTGCCGTACCACTCTGGTGCGGAACGTGTCCTTGTGGACCTTCGAATTTCAGTAGGGGCTTGATCAGAAGTATCTTGATCATTATCATTAACTTCCTCTCTAGTCGGTGCTGGCACCTCAGGAACATTTTCTTGAGTTGCGCCATTTTCCGGTTCAAGAGGTAATACTTCATCAAGCTCTACTTTCCTCCCACTTACTTCTTTCGAGAGAAACTCTTTCTCTAGAAAGGACCCATTCTTGGCAACAAAGATCTTGCCTTCGGATCTGAGGTAGAAGGTGTACCCAATAGTTTCTTTTGGGTATCCTATGAAGACGCATTTTTCCGACTTGGGTTCGAGCTTTTCAGGTTGAAGTTTCTTGACATAAGCATCGCATCCCCAAACTTTTAGAAACGACAGCTTAGGTTTCTTCCCAAACCATAATTCATACGGTGTCGTCTCAACGGATTTCGACGGAGCCCTATTTAAAGTGAATGCGGCAGTCTCTAAAGCATAGCCCCAAAAGGAAAGCGGTAAATCGGTAAGAGACATCATAGATCGCACCATATCTAACAGAGTGCGATTACGACGTTCGGACACACCATTACGCTGAGGTGTTCCAGGCGGCGTGAGTTGTGAAACTATTCCACATTTTCTTAAGTGTGCCCAAACTCGTGACTCAAGTATTCTCCTCCACGATCTGATCGTAGAAACTTGATTTTCCTGTCACGTTGATTTTCAACCTCACTCTGAAATTCCTTGAACTTTTCAAAGGTTTCAGACTTGTGTTTCATTAAGTAGATATACCCATACCTACTTAAATCATCAGTGAGGGTGAGAACATAACGATAGCCACCGCGAGCCTCAACACTCATTGGACCGCACACATCAGTATGTATGATTTCCAATAAGTCGGTTGCTCGCTCCATTGTTCCTGAGAACGGAGTCTTGGTCATTTTACCCATAAGGCATGGTTCGCATGTGTCAAATGATTCATAATCAAGAGACTCTAAAAGTCCATCAGCATGGAGCTTCTTCATGCGTTTGACACCTATGTGACCAAGGCGGCAGTGCCACAGGTATGTGGGACTATCATTATCAACCTTACTTCTTTTGGTACTCACATTATGAACATGTGTAGCATCACGTTCGAGATTCATAAAGAATAAACCATTCACCATAGGAGCATGACCATAAAACATATCTCTCATAAAAATGGAACAACCATTATTCTCAGATTTAAAAGAGTAGCCATCTCGAATTAAACGAGATCCCGATACAATGTTCATGCTCAAAGCTGGCACTAAATAACAATTATTAAGGTTTAAAACTAATCCCGAAGGGAGATGCAGAGGTAGCGTGCCGACGGCGATCACATTGACCTTGGAACCATTCCCGACGCGCATCGTCACCTCGTCCTTTGCCAGTTTCCGCTTATTCCGCAGCCCCTGCTTTGAGTTACAAATGTGAGCAACTGCACCGGTATCAAATACCCAGGAGCTACTACGGGCACTAGTAAGGTACACATCAATTACATGTATATCACATATACCTTTTGTTTTGCCGGCCTTCTTATCCGCTAAGTACTTAGGGCAGTTCCGCTTCCAGTGACCGCTTCCCTTGCAATAAAAGCACTCAGTCTCGGGCTTGGGTCCATTCTTTGGCTTCTTCCCGGCAGCTTGCTTGCCGGGCGCGGCAACCTCCTTGCCGTCCTTCTTGAAGTTCTTTTTACCCTTGCCTTTCTTGAACTTAGTGGTTTTATTGACCATCAACACTTGATGTTCCTTCCTGACTTCTACCTCTGCTGATTTCAGCATAGCAAATACTTCAGGAATGGTCTTTTCCATCCCCTGCATATTGAAGTTCATCACAAAGCTCTTGTAGCTTGGTGGAAGCGACTGGAGGATTCTGTCAATGACCGCATCATCCGGGAGATTAACTCCCAGCTGAGTCAAGCGGTTATGCAACCCAGACATAGTGAGTATGTGCTCACTGACAGAACTGTTTTCCTCCATCTTACAGCTGAAGAATTTGTCGGAGACTTCATATCTCTCGACCCGGGCATGAGCTTGGAAAACCATTTTCAGCTCTTCGAACATCTCATATGCTCCATGTCTCTCAAAACGCTTTTGGAGCCCCGGCTCTAGGCTGTAAAGCATGCCGCACTGAACGAGGGAGTAGTCATCGAACGTGCCTGCCAAGCGTTCATAACATCTTGTTCTGCAGGGAGAACGGGTGCGTCACCAAGCGGTGCTTGTAGGACATAATCTTTCTTGGCAGCTATGAGGATGATCCTCAGGTTCCGGACCCAGTCCGTATAGTTGCTGCCATCGTCTTTCAGCTTAGTTTTCTCTAGGAACGCGTTGAAGTTGAGGACTACGTTGGCCATTTGATCTACAAGACATATTGCAAAGATTTTAGACTAAGTTCATGATAATTAAGTTCAACTAATCAAATTATTAGTGAACTCCCACTTAGATTAGACATCCCTCCAGTCATCTAAGTATTACATGATCCGAGTTTAACTAGACCGTGTCCGATCATCACGTGAGACGGACTAGTCAACGTCGGTGAACATCTTCATGTTGATCGTATCTACTATACGACTCATGCTCGACCTTTCGGTCTTCTGTGTTCCGAGGCCATGTCTGTACATGCTAGGCTCGTCAAGTCAACCTAAGTGTTTGCATGTGTAAATCTGTCTTACACCCGTTGTATGTGAACGTCTGAATAAAACACCCGATCATCACGTGGTGTTTTGAAACAGCGAACTGTCGCAACGGTGCACAGTTAGGGGGAACACTTCTTGAAATTATTGTGAGGGATCATCTTATTTACTACCGTCGTTCTAAGTAAACAAGATGCAAAACATGATAAACATCACATGCAATCAAATAATAAACGTGACATGATATGGCCATTATCACATAGCTCCTTTGATCTCCATCTTGGGGCTCCATGATCATCTTGTCACCGGCTTGACACCATGATCTCCATCATCATGATCTCCATCATCGTGTCTCCATGAAGTTGCTCGCCAACTATTACTTCTACTACTATGGCTAACGCGTTTAGCAATAAAGTAAAGTAATTTACATGGCGTTTCTTGATGACACGCAGGTCATATAAAAGAATAAAGACAACTCCTATGGCTCCTGCCGGTTGTCATACTCATCGACATGCAAGTCGTGAATCCTATTACAATAGCATGAACATCTCATACATCACATATAGATCATTCATCATTCATCACAACTTTGGCCATATCATATCACAAACCACTTGCTGCAAAAACAAGTTAGACGTCCTCTAATTGTTGTTGCAAGTTTTACGTGGCTGAATTAGGGTTCTAGCAAGAACGTTTTCTTACCTACGTTAAAGCCACAACGTGATTTGTCAACTTCTATTTACCCTTCATAAGGACCCTGTTCATCGATTCCGCTCCAACTAAAGTAGGAGAGACAGACACCCGCCAGCCACCTTATGCAACTAGTGCATGTTAGTCGGTGGAACCGGTCTCACGTAAGCGTACGTGTAAGGTTGGTCCGGGCCGCTTCATCCCACAATACCGCTGAAGCAAGAAAGGACTAGTAACGGCAAGAAAGTTGACAAATCTACGCCCACAACAAATTGTGTTCTACTCGCGCAAGAAGAACTACGCATAGACCTAGCTCATGATGCCACTGTTGGGGAACGTTGCAGAAAACAAAAATTTTCCTACTCGTTTCACCAAGATCATCTAGGAGTTCATCTAGCAACGAGTGATTAGATGCATCTACATACCTTTGTAGATCGCGCACGGAAGCGTTCAAAAGAACGGTGATGATGTAGTCGTACTCGACGTGATCCAAATCACCGATGACCAGCGCCGAACGGACGGCACCTCCGCGTTCAACACACGTACGGGACGGGAGACGTCTCCTCCTTCTTGATCCAGCAAGGGGGGAGGAGAGGTTGATGAAGATCCAGCAGCACGACGGCGTGGTGGTGGATGCAGGGCGTCACGGCAGCAGGGCTTCGCCGAGACTACGAGGGAGAGACGTAACGGGGGGAGATGGAGGCGCCAGGGGCTGGTGTAAAATCCCTCCTCTCCCCCCACTATATATAGGGGTGCCAAGGGGGGGCGCCGGCCCTAGTAGATGGCATCTACTAGGGGGGCGGCGGCCAAGGGGAGGTTTCCCTCCCCCCCAAGGCACCTAGGGGTGCCTTCCACCACATGGACTCTTCCATGGTGGAAACCCTAGGCGCATGGGCCTATAGGGGCTGGTGCCCTCGGCCCATCTAGGCCAAGGCGCACCCCCTACAGCCCATGTGGCCCCCCGGGACAGGTGGCCCCACCCGGTGGACCCCGGGACCCTTCCGGTGGTCCCGGTACAATACCGATAACCCCGAAACTTGTCCCGATGCCCGAAATAGCACTTCCTATATATAATTCTTTACCTCCGGACCATTCCGGAACTCCTCGTGACGTCTGGGATCTCATCCGGGACTCCGAACAACATTCGGGTTTCTGCATATACATATCTTCATAACCCTAGCGTCACCGAACCTTAAGTGTGTAGACCCTACGGGTTCGGGAGACAAGCAGACATGACCGAGACGACTCTCCGATCAATAACCAACAGCGGGATCTGGATACCCATGTTGGCTCCCACATGCTCCACGATGATCTCATCGGATGAACCACGATGTCGAGGATTTAATCAATCCCGTACGCTATTCCCTTTGTCTATCGATATGTTACTTGCCCGAGATTCGATCGTCGGTATCCCAATACCTCGTTCAATCTCGTTACCGACAAGTCACTTTACTCGTACCGTAATGCATGATCCCGTGACCAGACACTTGGTCACTTTGAGCTCATTATGATGATGCATTACCGAGTGGGCCCAGTGATACCTCTCCGTCATACGGAGTGACAAATCCCAGTCTTGATCCATGTCACCCAACAGACACTTTCGGAGATACCTGTAGTCTACCTTTATAGTCACCCAGTTACATTGTGACGTTTGGCATACCCAAAGCACTCCTACGGTATCCGGGAGTTACACGATCTCATGGTCTAAGGAAAAGATACTTTGACATTGGAAAACTCTAGCAAATGAACTATACGATCTTGTGCTATGTTTAGGATTGGGTCTTGTCCATCACATCATTCTCCCAATGATGTGATCTCGTTATCAATGACATCCAGTGTCCATAGTCAGGAAACCATGACTATCTGTTGATCAACGAGCTAGTCAACTAGAGGCTCACTAGGGACATGTTGGTGTCTGTTATTCATACATGTATTACGATTTCCGGATAACACAATTATAGCATGAATAAAGACAATTATCATGAACAAGGAAATATAATAATAATGCTTTTATTATTGCCTCTAGGGCATATTTCCAACAAGTCTGGCGTAAGACTGGCATGCTACAACACTGCCATCGTACCCATCCTCATGCCAACACATGGCCATTCATATTCACATTCATCCACGTATGGATCATCGAACTCACTCACCTTATTATCACATAAAATAACGTTCATCGGTATGCTCACCAACATGCCATGAAACTAACTAAATGCAAAACATGCCAAGACACTCATCATATCAAAAGTTCAAACATGCTTGCGTGGTTCAGAGTAGTCGGAGCCTAGCTCGGTGAAGTTCGCGGCTCCGTCACCTCCTTCGGTATCTACGGTTTAAAGAAAATATACGCGCTAACGTAAATACCAAGGAGTGCACAGAAGGTAAACCAAATATTTTTCAAATAAATCTGATAAAAAACTAGACAAAATTTTAAAGAGAACAGAAAAAGAATCAATCAAAAATACTTTTCTGATTAAAAGTTATAAGGGTTTTTGTCCAGGGACTTATCTGTAATGAAACAGAAGATTTCCAGGGGCTAATTTATAAAAACAGAAAACGCTTCGGTAGCGACTACGCAAGCCCGAAGAGAAAACTCATTCTGCCCGAAGGCGCTTCCAGAAAACGATTCGAAAGAGAGAGCAGAGAGGCTGACGGTGGGGTCCCACCCGTCAGGTTCAAATGTTCAAACGGGGCGGCAGAGTTCGCCGGCGCCCGAGAGCCGCGGTGGTCGCCGGCGGCGATCCACGGCGAGGCAGAGAGATCGGAGAGTACCTCCGTGCTCAGGGCACCCTTCCGCGTCAGTTGATGGTGGTGGAGTCGGTCGGCGAGCACCACGTCGACGGCGAGCTTTGCTCCGGCGGACGGCGGCTCGGGTGGTCGAGGGGCTCGTCGGAGAGGGCTGCAAAGGTTAAATTGAAGAGGGGGTTATGCTCCTGGCAGCTAGAGAGGGTAACGAACGGGGTTTGAGCGCCGGAGATGGCCTCACCAGAACGAATCGGGCTGGAGGCCGAGGCGGGGCGAGGCGGCCGGAGCTGGGGGAGAAGACCTCCTCGAGGTCCCCCTAGTGGCCTGGCGGGGTGTTGGTGAGTAGTGGAGGTGCTGCGTGCACGAGAGTGAGCTCGGGACCCCTTTATATAGGCGGTCCGAGGCGGTTGCCGTGAACGAGGATCACCGACGAGCGATTACGGTGGCGCAGTGCTCGGTCGGGGTGGTTAGGGGGTCGAGCGTCATCACGGAGGTTCAATGGGTCCGTTTTGGTGTTAAACTGGCCGGGGTTTTGGTGTTAAGGGCGAGCTCGACGGAACGGGGATGGCGCGGGCCCGTCGGCGGCGGAGAGCGCGTTCCGTGCTTGCCGGCCACGGTGGCTGTGCTACGGGCGTGCGCTGGCGTGCATGAGGCCACGCGGAGAGCCAGGGAGCGATGGGCGGCGCGGAACGGCGTTCTGCCGTGGTGTGCCTCCTGTCGGCCGCCACGGGAGGTCCCGACGCCGCAGAAGACGCCGGCGAGGGCGAGCCAGCGCGCTACCGACGCCAGGAAGGCTCCACGCACGCGTGTGCAGCTTCGGACAAGAGGAAGAGGCGGCGAGGAACGTGCCAAGGGCACTGTGGCCGCGTGACTGAAACTGTCGAACGGAAGATGACACTGAAACTGAATTTTCTGAACTTTAAACAGTAACAGTGCCCACAAGGTGTTCGATCGAATGAAATTGGCCTCTGGTGATTTTTCCTTGAGCTGATTTTTTTGGTGGAGTGGCTTCTCCTTGCTCAAGTAGGCTGCATGATTTTTGGTGGAATTTTTGGAGCAGTGTGGATATGAATTTCACCAAATTTGGCAAATCTGGTCCAAACTTGCAGAGACTGTATTTTGAAAAATTTGAAAAGAGGAGGAGTGGATCAAGATGGTTCTGGGTTGTGGGTTCAAAGGACAATCCAGGAGAATTGGTTTGAGGTCAAAACTCAAATGAAAAAGTGTACTTGCTTTGAAAATCCCTCAGGCTCCAAATAATATTCAGAATTGAATTGAGGGGAAAAAATAATTAGAATAAAATCCAAAACCAGTTTGGATTAGTTGGGACAGAGAATTTAGGTTGATCACAAGGGGGAGGGAAGGTTTTGGAGGGGTTTTATCTCATGGGCAAAAATACAAAGCCAAGGGTGGCTTTAAAGATAAGAAAATCCCAAATTTTCATAGAGCTTCATTTAAAAATAAAACAAATTAAAACTCCCAAAAAAATTAAATTTTTAGAGGGAACTAACAGAGAAGAAGTTTGCAAAAGATCAACCATCAAAGTTTGAAAGAAATAAAATCCCTGCCAAGGCAAAAGGAGGTTTTTAAGAGGAAGGTTTTTCTGAAAAAGAAAATTTTTAAAAAGGTCTCTCCTCAAAACCACAAAGTTTTTGATAAAAACCAAATAAAAATTTTGGAGTGTCACATTTTCCAAGGGAATCTACAACAAGCCAGCGTCGTCAAGCAAATCCTCACTGCCTTCTCGGATTTCTCGGGCTTACATATCAACTTCCACAAAATAATCTAGTCCCTGTTTGCATGGACAGCACGGTTGCCAGCCAGATTGCTGCTCTCTTTGGTTGCCCTGTGTCCTCCTTCCCTTGCACATACCTAGGTCTTCCTCTCTCCTTGCATAAGATCAGGCACGGTATGCTTCTGCCAGTTATCCATAGGGTTGATAAAAGACTGTCTGGCTGGTTGGCTGCTCTTCTGTCTGCTGGAGGCCGGTTAACTTTAATCAACTCAGTCTTAGCTAGCATTCCCAGCTACTTTATGACATGCTTTCTTTGGCCAAAGGAGTCCATTTCTAAGCTTGAGAGTCTGTTACGGGCATTTTTTTGGCAAGGCAAAGCTACTGTTAAGGGCGGACATTGCTTAGTGGCATGGGATTACGTCTCTTTGCCAAAAGAGTGTGGGGGACTAGGTGTGAGAGACCTCACTGCTGACAATAGTGCCATGTTATGCAAGTTTGTGGCCAAGATCATCCAACGGTCCGATGTCCCCTGCTTCCAATGGTTTGCAGAGCAATATTGCAAGCAACATCTGTTTTCTGGTAGCCATTACAGGGACACGCCGCTCTGGAAGAACTTCAAGCAGTTTATTCCTTTGGTAACTGCTGCCTCCCACTGCTCTTTGGGCACTGGGCATCTTATATCTTTCTGGAAGGACAAATGGTTACCCGTGGGTCGTCTTTGCTATGAATTTCTAGTTCTGTTTTCCTTTGCCAAGAAGGCGTGGTGCTCTGTTGCTTCTCAGTTCTTTGATCACGGGTGGGTCATCCAGTTACACCCAAATCTTTCTCAGACGGCTGCTAGAGAGTTGGCTGATCTTATGGGCATCCTGCTCAATATCCAGCCCTCCTCCTCGGACCAGGATCACCGCTTATCGTCTATATATGCCAAGCAAATGTCCACTGCTTTCTTCTATCGCTTGCTGAACTTCAGAGGTGTCTCCTGCAACTTTCAACAACGGGTTTGGGATTCAATCATCCCCTTGAAGCACAGAATTTTCATATGGTTGGCCTACTGGGGCCGTCTGAATACACAGGATAATATGGCTAAAAAAACAGTGGACTTCTATTGCCCCACATGCTTTCTGCGACATATGCCCAGCTATCAAGTCTTTCAGCCATATTGCCTTGAGATGTGCTTCTGCTTCTGCCTTGTGGGAGAGATTTGGCCTTCTTGAGGATGCTCTCCGCTCTGTGGATTTTTTGGCATTCGTACATCAGGCTCACTTGCGCTTGCCAGCTTCACGTAAACTCCATGTGCTGATTGCTGCTGCTATGGTCACCCTTTGGCATGCCAGAAACGACCGGATTTTCAACAATAAGCGCTGGTCTCCGCCTTACATCAGGATGTATGCCGCTGAGCTCTTAACTCTTTGGAGCCACCGCGCCCGAAGCCCTGAAGACAAAACTGCTCTTGTTTGCTGGTCACAATCGCTGTTGGCATAGCATAGTTAAGCCAAGTTTTGCTTCCACTTCTCTTTTCCCTTCTTTCTTTCTGGTCTCTGTTCGGGCTGCTCATGGCCCTGCACCACGGTGCATAATATGAGCTCTTGTATGTGACCGTTACCCATGGCTTCTTGGCTCCGCCTTTTAGCCTTTTGGAATATATAAGGTAGAACTCGATCTACCTTCCATTTCCAAAAAAAAGAGCATACTCTCTCCCCTTTCCGGTTTATAGGGTTTATCTTAATTTTTTTTTGTTTTTTCAATTTAAAGAGCTCATCTTCATCTCATTTTTAGTTTTTAAGGGGCATTAAATCTTCGCATGCAAGAATTAAAAAGAAACACCCCAATGCATGTAACGTTCCTACTTATACAGTAGCCAAGCATGCATGCACTGTAATTAATCTAAATTAATGCATGAGTTTAATGGGGTAGTTTTGTAAAGTACGAGATACATTTATCTACTTATAAAATGCATTGATTGATGATATTTCAGATTTTAATAGTGTGTTTCCCGCCATCATCGGAATCTCTACTCCTAATGTCTGAGTTGGTGAATAGTATCTATGGTTTATTTTCGTCCCACCACTTTCGTCCGTTTCGTCTCCGCTCCTCCTACCCGCACTAAAAAAGACCACATACGCTCCTCTTGGTCCCTTTGACGTACGATCTGTTGTTGCAGATGCACGAGATAAGGGAGGGGCGACCTCGCCGCCGTGGACCTCACAAGGCGCACGAGAACGCCGCCACCAACCGCCGCCGCGGACCTCACAGGGCGCACGAGATCGCCGCCGCCGACCTCACAAGGAAGACGCGATGCAATCACAGGGAAGACGCGATTTCTCCTCCGCTGCCGTCCCTCCACATCGTCTTCCTCCTTTTTGCAAACCCGCGCCGTCTTTGTCCTCCGCTGCCGCCCGTTCGCACTGTCTGCTGCCTCCGTCGGACTCATCGATCGTGCCCTGGTCGAGGGCCCCGAATCGTGGGACGACGGCGCGGACCGCCGCAAGGGCTTGGCGGCGTGACCTCAGGGCGTGGCGGCGTTGCGGCCAGCGAGCAGCCCCTGAAGTGCGTGCCCCCTGACCCGTGGGACGACGGTACGGAGGCAATCACATAAGCCAACGGCAGGGCGTGGCGGCGTTGCGGCCAGTGAGGAGCGCCGCTAGGGCGTGCCCTGAATCGAGAGGAACATGTATGTTCACTTTCTGTTCGCTTTGTGTTTGCTTTTAGTCTCAAAGCAGAGCAATGGTCACCGCAAATTTTATCCAAGAATGTGCAACAAAAGCACGTTGAGAAGTTCCTGTGAACCCTAATTTATTTCTTGAGAAAGCAAACTTATTTATGCAGCGATTCGGAGCTCGAGCTCAGATGCTTCCGAAATCGCAAGCGTCCGTCCGTGACTTGGGATCTGAACAATTGGGTCTGACACGTCTGAAACGAAACACTGGAAAAGGATCATACAACGGCTATACAGTATGAATAGTGCCGGTTTCGCGGGCCCAAATCGTACAGGGCGCACACCCCCGTTTACACTTGGTTTCATAGCGGGCCGGCCCATCCTGCTTTGATGTTTGTTTCTTGAAAACCCAAAAAAAGGTGCGCCTGCCGCGACTAGAACCCCGCCCGTTCCTTTAGCTAGCGACACCAACCAGTTAGACTAGATCACATCATGTGGTAGTATTGTTCTTTATCTTTTCTTTATAAAACGAGAAAAAGACACCTGTTTTTCCAGTTTTCTTTCTTTTTTTCTATCATTGTTTTTTCTCATTCTTAAAATTCGTGAACTTTTTCAAAGGCGACCAAATTTTTGTAAAATCGGTGAACTTTTTTCAAATTTGATGAACTTTTTTTAAAAACCGATGAACTTTTTTTTAATTTGATGAACTTTTTTTAAACTCGATGAGCTTTTTTTAAACTCGATGAACTTTTTGTCAAACTTGATGAACTTTTTCAAACTGACGATCTTTTTTGTCAAATTTGGTGAACATTTTTCAAATCCGATGAACTTTTTTCAAATCCGATGAACTTTTTCAACTTGGATGAACTTTTTTCTATTTTGTGTTCAAATTTTGATTAACTTTTTTTAGAATTGATGAACTTTTTCAAATTAGTGAACTGTTTTTGAAATTCGTAATTTTTTCAGATCCATGTGTTCTTGAGCTTTGTGAACGAAGCAACAGAAAAAAAGAAAAAAACAACGAAGGAACGAAAGGTGTACGAAGGAAAAGGAGCTAGCGATCAACTGTTGACCGGTCAACCACGAGAAGTGAACCACGATGCATCGTCGAAAGGCGCACGTTGAACGAGCTCTGCGGCTCGTTTTTGGGCCGGCCCACATAAGCAAGCGCGTGGGCGCTGGGTTCGTTTGCTGGCGCATAAGGCGCCAGCGAGGAGCTCCCTACATCACGTTCTGGAAACCCCTCCGTGACCGGAGTCCACCCCTTCCCCCACCCCACAATACGTTCGGGCCTGCGGCGGCTGCGTCTTGCCCCGGCGACTCCGGGATGGAAGATGCGGGCTTGAGTTCTTGCTGGATGCCATCGACCGGTTAGTGCATCTATCCTCTCTAGAAATCTGCAGTTTCTGAGATTTGTTGCTCAGTGGGCATGCCGGAGAAGAAAGCTGACGCCGAGACCGGTCGTCGCCCATGGCCGTGTGTTGTAGGTTTCCACTCCGGGAGGATTTCACCGACAACCTTTAACATTCAGATCCGCTCCCCCTGGCATTATTACCTCCAGGTCAAGCCAACCCTGGCATGCCGATAGATTCAAAATGCTAGTTCTGGATGCGGGCAGCAAGTTGGTGGCGGTGGCCCGGAGAAGGCACAGGGTGGCATGCGCCGGCGACGGGAGGCATCTCCCACTAGGTCTGTGCACTCAACTGACAGGGTCAACCCAGAGGCGCCCGGATGGACAAAGAGGTATGCCCCGAATTCCTTTCCTGGTTAACTGTATTTGTTCGAAGTGGCTAAATGTTGATTTGCTTGGCGATGGTTGATACGAGTATAATATAGTTTTAGTCTGGACGATTGCAACCTGAGGATATGATCTACTCCGTAGTTATCTTCACACCAAGAGTTGTTTCTAATAATTTATTGTTCTATCTGCTTGGCCTGAAGCAATTATTTCAATAATCCTCTTTTCCAGCCGATCTAGCTAAAGAAGTGTTTTGCTACAAAATTCAGGTTACGTCTTGGTAGTGTGCCACCAGACCGGACACCATGCCCCTCTAGGATGAGTTCGCTAGAGCTCTCGATTCGCAAATACGCAGAGGAGCCTACAAAAAGTGTAATAAGACTTGAACTCGGGCTAAGTTTCGTTTGGCAACTCAAGTTTGCAAGTAATATGCAATGAAGTTGAAAACAAAACGCTGTGAATTTTGGCAGAGCCTTGCTGAACCTAGATGAGGATGAAAATTGTGACATGGAGATGTTTTGACTGGATGATATTTTTTTTGAAAAAAGATGAACTGCTCATGAAATTGATAATTATGGTTTAACATAAAATGCTTAGTTGATATATGAAGATACACAAGTTGCACCCAACAAAGGGTCAGGGCTCATTGTGGGGAAATTCCTTACATCTTACTAGACTGAGCCAAAAGTGAACTACATAATCTCAGCGAAGGAGATGTTTGTGATTGCGTTCCTAGAAAGCTTTAGCTGGTCTTACATAGACTGGTTCGAACCGAAGGAAGAATCTGTGGGTGCCAGAACCACCCAGAGAGCCTCATGTGCTCCTGGTTTTCCATTTTATTGGTTAGTATCAGTAAACAGAGATGTAAAAGAATTAATGGTGGCTTATGCTTGTACTTTCCATGTTTGCCGTGCAGACGCGCGATCTACTGGGATTATTCCATTGAAGAGGGGCACAACAGAGGATGGTGCAGAATGGGGTGGATGTGGATCAATTGACGAGGATCAAAGTGCGCGCACACTTGGTGCGGCGGCCCTGGATTTAGTTGACCAAGACATAAATCATCCGGGACTTTTCGAAGGTTCGTGCGACGTTTGTTATTTCTCCTTCTGTTTCCTTTCGAGGTTTTGAGGCACTAAGGAATGACATCTGTCCAGCAGGGGGTTTCGATCAAGCAAGGAGTCTGCTCTCGAGGCTGCGTGAAGGAGATGTCGGATGTAAAACATAGAGATCCATGGCGGTCTGAATATACTTGTGTTGATTGCATTTTGACCCATCTTCAGTTCATTTTGTTGACCCATCTGATTACGATGTCCTCCGGTTCTACATCAACATGCTGGGCTGTGACAAAAACGTCATACGAAAGTAAAGACTTGAAACTGATCACCATGCGTTGCTTCGGTGGGTTTCTCTGATCATTGTGATAATACTGTCTTCCTTACAGGAAATGGTTCTGGCACTTTCATCCAATACTTGCAGTGGCATCTGGTCAGGACCTGAAGGATGAGTTAACTCTTGGTGGTGAGTTAATGTTAAATGTCTGGAGATGCATGCAGCACGTGCTAAGTGCAAAAGAGAAGAGGATGTACTGCGGGGTGGCTTGTGAGATGGAGACGGATTTTGATCCCCGTTTTGTGGTACATACCTTGCTTGTTGGCATCTTATGCTGCATCATTTTGTTGCTGTTGGAGATACTGACTCTGGGATGTTTGGATACGATGCGGGAAGAGCTATGCAGGGGAGACGATGAAGTGGGCTGGGATAGCATGATGATGAACTCTGATTTGATGGGCTACATAATTGATTGGCTAAAGAAGATAAAGGTATTGTGGGTGAAAAACTATGGACCTGTATTGAATTTGTAATTCAAGACCTAAGCAGACTAAGTGAAAGTACTCCCTCTCTACAGTGGGAGTATGTACGTGTGGTTGTATGGACAGATTACCATCTATCTGAATTCGCAATGTTATACTTGGTGTTGGTGATTCAGTCTCTTGCTTTATAGGTAACCAACTTGCAGACCTGTGTTTAAGGGACGAAAATCCATGACTGAATTTATAAGTGTCATCGCTGTAGCTGACAGAAATTGGGCTATTTCTTTGAAGCAATTGTCGCGCATGTTTGGCGATGCGCAAACTTTGATTAGCTGTCTGAATTGTAAATCCGTGACTGAATTTCTTAGAGTCGTCTCTGTGGGTGTTCTTTTGCAGCAAATGTCATGCTTGCTTGGCAACGGCTGCACTTGTAGAGGTGGTGTCCAGCGGCGGCGATGAGGATATAGTTTCGGTGTGGGAGACGACCAGTGCGAGATATAATAACTGCGGGTAGATCGGGTAGCCGTTACAGCGGTCGTGGCAAGGAGGCGGCTCAGGCACAGCTAAATGACTGAGCCGTGACCGCAAAAGATGTTCCGTCTCTGCCTTACAAGCTGTCATCTCATTTAATGCACCCACGAGTTGGCTTTATTTGCCTGCAATACGTCTACTATACCGGCAGAAATACATCAACTAGCACAGATCCACATGCTAGCAGACGGGGATGATTTCAGGAGCATCTGAGCCTGGGCTCCGAATCGAATATCCGACTTATTTATCCTTGCTCTGTTTTTTGTGTACTAAGATTGTTTGTTTGTACCCAGCATGTGTACGTGATGTGCCCTACCGCTGTGTGTACTTCCTACTAATGTATGTGCTTCCTGACACTGTTGAGCATGCGTGTGTGTGTTCGCTGTCGTTATTTATTAACATTGTCATGCTCTTCTTACTTTTTCCTTAACAATTCATGATCAATACCGAACATTATTTTTTGAATAGATGACACTCGAACTTGGTTTTAGCTCTCATGTTGTTCAATGAATCATTAAGTAATGTTTTGCATGGATTTTATAACTGACACAATGTTTCTGATTTAATGAGAGCCAACTATGCATTCCTAGCTTCCCCGGCGATGCCGACATGGCTGGGCAGGACCCAATGGCCATCTTCGACGCCTTCATGGACTTCGTCAGTGCCGACCACTCCTTCGTCATCTATGGCTACGACCCCTTTGGCGTCGGCATCATCTGGCACCTCAGAATGCAAATTAAATGTGTTCATGGAGTGGGGGTGTAATTGTGATTTGTGCAATGGGTTCAGAGTGGAAGGGGCTGTCATTCGCGTTCAGCAGGGGCTGCAAGTTCTATCGCTATAAGCCTGACTTGCAGCGGCAACAACAGATTTATTTGTGGTAAGCTCATTCATTCATTCTCTCAAGAGAAGAGGACCAATTGCTTGCATCTCTTGTTGTATGGTGATGATGACCGGCTCCTGGTAAATCCAATACGACTGCACTTCTTTGCTTCAGGTGGCCGTGAAGCTCTGACTCCATCCTCACGACACTCAAACATGTCTTGATGATTGCATCAGATTGCAACTCTATTATCTTTTCATACCATGATATGCGTACATGTCTCTTCGGTTCTCAAACAAGAAATACTTTTCTTTCAGTTTGCTTTGTAGGTAACATGCAGTGTACAGTTGGTAGCACATTATGATGCAAGTTTGTTTGTTTTCACTCCAAGCATAATTTTTATGATACATGACGCTATTCTGAGGCTGCTCCTCACTACCAGTCACAGCAAGATGGGGCCCCTGGTGGTCCTCTGAAATTTGATTCCCTCGATAGTCGAGGATCGTTTTGCTTTGAAGTCTGATGTACATTTTTTAATCTCATGTAGGAAGAAGGTATCCCCCCTATAAGAAGATTTCTAGCTTGCATATGTGCTGTAATGTTAATAAGTGCATTCGGCCAAACAATTTGTGGACCAAATGAACTTGTTGCAGATACAGAAGAACAAGGCGGCACACAAGGAGTTGCCTGAATTGCATGCGTGTGTGTGTTCGCTGTCGCTATTTATTAACATTGTCATGCTCTTCTTACTTTTTTTCTTAACAATTCATGATCAATACTGAACATTATTTTTTGAATAGATGACACTCGAACTTAGTTTTAGCTCTCATGTTGTTCCATGAATCATCAAGTAATGTTTTGCATGGATTTTATAACTGACACAATGTTTCTGATTTAATGAGAGCCAACCATGCATTCCTGGCTTCCCCGGCGATGCCGACATGGCAGGGCAGGACCCAATGGCCATCTTCGACGCCTTCATGGACTTTGTCAGTGCCGACCACTCCTTCATCATCTACGGCTACGACCCCTTTGGCGTCGGCATCATCTGGCACGTCGGAATGCAAATTAAATGTGTTCATGGAGTGGGGTGTGATTGTGATTTGTGCAATGGGTTGAGAGTGGAAGGGGTTGTCATTCGTGTTCAGCAGGGGCTGCAAGTTCCATCGCTATAAGCCTGACTTGTAGCGGCAACAACAGATTTAGATGTGGTAAGCTCATTCATTCTCTCGGGAGAAGAGGACCAATTGCTTGCATCTCTTGCTGTATGGTGATGATGACCGGCTCCTGTTAAATCCAATACGACTGCACTTCTTCGCTTCAGGTGGCCGTGAAGCTCTGACTCCATCCTCATGACACTCAAACCTGTCATGATGATTGCATCAGATTGCAACTCTATTATCTTTTCATACCATGATATGCGTGTATGTCTCTCCGGTTCTCAAACAAGAAATACTTTTCTTTCAGTTTGCTTTGTAGGTACTCCCTCCGTTCGGAATTACTTGTCGCAGAAATGGATGTATCTAGATGTATTTTAGTTCTAGATACATTCATTTCCGAGACAAGTAATTCCGAACGGAGGGAGTAACATGCAGTGTACAGTTGGTAGCACATTATGATGCAAGTTTGTTTGTTTTCACTCCAAGCATGATTTTTATGATACATGACGCTACTCTGAGGCTGCTCCTCACTACCAGTCATAGCAAGATGGGCCCCTGGTGGTCCTCTGAAATTTGATTCCCTCGATAGTCGAGGATCATTTTGCTTTGAAGTCTGATGTACATTTTTATAATCTCATGTAGGAAGAAGGTATCTCCCCTATAAGAAGATTTCTAGCTTGCCTATGTGTTGTAATGTTAATAAGTGCATTCGGCCAAATGATACATCCATTTTGCATCATGCTTTTATATCAATATTTATTGCATTATGGGCTGTTACTACACATTATGTTATAATACTTATGCCTTTTCTCTCTTATTTTACAAGGTTTACATGAAGAGGGAGAATGCCGACAGCTAGAATTCTGGGCTGGAAAAGGAGCAAATATTAGAGACCTATTCTGCACAACTCCAAAAGTCTTGAAACTCCACAAAAGCCAGTTTTGGAATATATTAAAAATATTGGGCGAAGAAAGTACCAGAGGGGGTGTCGCAACCGCGATCCCAATGGATTGAAGTCTCTGTGCTTAAGTGTCATCCCTGGATCGGTAATGCTGACACACACAGTACTCGAGGAATTATAACAGAGTTCAACCACACACTTATTACATCGAGTCCTCATAAAGAGTATGATTACACAAAAATATCATGGCTGAAGGCCATCTAAACTAAATAACTGCGAAAGCTTCGAAGGTAAATGAGTCCATCAACTCCAACGGCATAGCTAAGTGCAAGACAACGACCTATCGCACCTTATTCGTCGCCTAAGTAGTCTGCAACATGAGACGTTGCAGCCATGTAGGTCAGCACATTGAATATGCTGGCAGAGTTACACTGTAAAGCAATGAATGCAAGAACTATATCTACATGCAATATTTGACTGGTGGAGGCTCTAAGTGTATGTTTTTGCGTAAAGCTAGTTTTTCCCTACAACAAAGGAATAAATTCAATTAACTACTCCCAAGTTGAACCAATATTTGAGAATGTTCCCCAAGTCAAAATCCCAATTAAACAAGTATCATCATTAAACCCAATTCAATTAATTTAAAGAGTGATGAGATCAACAATAATATCCAATTCTAGATACTCAAGATGTCCATAATCGGGGACACGGCTAACCATGATTAGTTTATACACTTTGCAGAGGTTGCACACTTTTCCCCACAAGACTCGACCACATCCATGATCGGAAGATGGAGACATAGTCTTTCTGAAGCATTAACTCTCTACTCCGGGCAGACCGGTACACCTACTTTCCCTCTACATCTGCTAGTCCACCTCTTCAAGAGCTCATACAACTTACTCAACTATGCTAGAGCCCATAATGGCTTGTGGCTGGACACGGAAGTTTCTAGGCATGAAATATCATATGATCCCTTTGAGCCTGGGTGGCGAACCAAGGAAAAATCACACGGGTACCCCGGGATTTCCCTTAATGGACAACACTGGGTTCCCCAGGTGCCCCAACCAATCCACCCAAATATGTATTAAAGTTGCCACCTTATTGTTATCCAAGATTAATAACTCTCATAACTTCCATGTGAATCACGATCCAATCCCCATCTACGAGCATGGCTAAGCAATAATAAAGCATAATATATATACCCGGGGTGATCAAAAGGTATTAGGTTCCTACCTCAAGTACTACAACCAAACCACATGTTCCCTATCCTACTCATCAAATATTTGAGGGGCAATACTAATGCATAGTAAAAACTGGGTATAGAAGAGTTTGATCAAAGTGTAACTTGCCTTGTTGACGATCTGCAAACTCTAGAGATTCGTAGTAACAAGCTTCGCACTCTTGGTAATCTAGCGTAGACAAACAGTAGCATACATAAGAATTCACTCAACGAGAAACTCGAGAAAAGATCCAAATCAAACACGAAACAAGCAAACGTCTAAAATAATCAGAAAACAAAACCTAACAACATTATTTTCATGTGGATTAGATCTTAATAGTAGGTACATGTGATTAGCTACGATTGGCAAAAAGAAACAACTCAAACAGAGTAATGAAACTCAAGATACGAACGAAACAAGATTGTTTACTAATCTGTACTAAACTCAATTTTAAAGTGTCAAAATCTTGTTCAAGTTGGTTAACTAGAAAGAAGAGATCGTAACAAAGATTTAGGCACTTGTTTCATCTAATTTGGACAAACGAGCAAAAAGTTATGGTTGTTTTAAGATCAGGGGCTAAATCGCGAGAAAACTATTTGCGGATAGGTACCTGGCCGAAAATAAAACTAAAAAGGAAAATCTACCGCGCGAATGTTTGTTAACAGAACTAAATGAAAGAAAACTATTCGCTAACCGATCTAAACGAATGAATGTTCGTTAACTAAACCAACCTAATAAAAACCGATCTAATCTAATAAACCAACTAAACCACGATAAACCGAAGAACCTGTTGGGGAACACGGTAATTTAAAAATTTCCTACGATCATGCAAGATCTATCTATGTGATGCAAAGCAACGAGAGGGGAGAGTGTGTCCACGTACCCTCGTAGACCGAAAGCGGAAGCGTTTAGTTAACGCAATTGATGTAGTCGAACATCTTCGTGATCCAACCGATCCAAGCACCGAACGTACGGCACCTCCGCGTTCAGCACACGTTCAGCTCGGAGATGTCCCTCATACTCTTGATCCAGTTGAGGCCGAGGGAGAATTTCGTCAGCACGACGTTGTGGTGACGGTGATGATGAATTTACCGGCACAGGGCTTCGCCTAAGCACTACAACGATATGACCGAGGTGTGTAACTGTGGAGGGGGGCATCGCAAACGGCTAAACAATGTCAACTTGTGTGTCTATGGGGTGCCCCCTCCCCCGTATATAAAGGAGTGGAGGAGGGGGGAGGGGCGGCCCTCCATGGCGCGCCTGGAGGAGTCTTACTCCCACCGGGAGTAGGATTCCCCCTCTTCCCTAGTTGGACTAGGAGAGGAAGGAAGGGGGAGGAAGGAGGAAGGAAAGGGGGGCCGGCCCCCCACCCAATTCGGATTGGGCTTGGGGGCGCGTCCCCTCCTAGGCTCCCTTCTCCTCTCTCCCACTATGGCCCAATAAGGCCCATATACTTCCCGGGGGGTTCCCGTAACCTCCCGGTACTCTGCTATATGCCCGAGCTCACCCGGAAGCATTTCGATGTCCAAACATAGGCTTCCAATATATCGATCTTCATGTCTTGACCGTTTTGAGACTCCTCGTCATGTCCGTGATCACATCCGGGACTCAGAACTATCTTTGGTACATCAAAACACATAAATTCATAATACCAACATCACCGAATGTTAAGCGTTCGGACCCTACGGGTTCGAGAACTATGTAGACATGACCGAGACATGTCTCCGGTCAATAACCAATAGCGGAACCTGGATGCTCATATTGGTTCCTACATATTCTACGAAGATCTTTATCGGTCAAACCGCATAACAACATATGTTGTTCCCTTTGCCATCGGTATGTTACTTGCCCAAGATTCGATCGTCGGTATCTCAATACCTAGTTCAATCTCGTTACTGGCAAGTCTCTTTACTCGTTCCGTAATAATTCACCCCGCAAGTAACTCATTAGTCACAATGCTTGCAAGGCTAATAGTGATGAGTATTACCGAGAGGGCCCAGAGATACCTCTTCGAAACACGGAGTGACAAATCCTAATCTCGATCTATGCCAACCCAACAAACACCTTCGGAGACACCTGTAGAGCACCTTTATAATCACCCTTTTACGTTGTAACGTTTGGTAGCACACAAAGTGTTCCTCCGGTATTCGGGAGTTGCATAATCTCATAGTCTGAGGAACTTGTATAAGTCATGAAGAAAGCAGTAGCAATGAAACTAACACAATCATAATGCTAAGCTAACGGATGGGTCATGTCCATCACATCATTCTCCTAATGATGTGATCCCATTCATCAAATGACAACACATGTCTATGGTTAGGAAACTTAACTATCTTTGATTAACGAGCTAGTCAAGTAGAGGCATACTAGGGACTATATGTTTTTTCTATGTATTCACACATGTACTAAGTTTCCGGTTAATACAACTCTAGCATGAATAATAAACATTTATGATGAATTAAGGAAATAAATAATAACTTTATTATTGCCTCTAGGGCATATTTCCTTCAGTCTCCCACTTGCACTAGAGTTAATAATCTAGATTACATAGTAATGATTCTAACACCCATGGAGCTTCGGTGCTGATCATGTTTTGCTCGTGAAAGAGGCTCAGTCAAGGGGTATGCAACATTTAGTTCCGTGTGTATCTTGCAAATCTATATGTCCCCTTCCGACACTTGATGACGGATGGAATTGAAGCATCTCTTGATGTGCTTGGTTCTGTTGTGAAATCTGGATTCCTTTGCCAAGGCAATTGCACCAGTATTGTCACAAAAGATTTTCATTGGACCCGATGCACTAGGTATGACACCTAGATCGGATATGAACTCCTTCATTCGCTGCTTCCGAAGCAGCAATGTACTCCGCTTCACACGTAGATCCCGCCACGACGCTCTGCTTGGACCTGCACCAACTGCAAGCTCCTCCATTCAATAAAAATACGTATCCGGTTTGCGACTTAGAGTCATCCGTATCAGTGTCAAAGCTTGCATCGACGTAACCATTTACGACGAGCTCTTTTTCACCTCCATAAACGAGAAACATATCCTTAGTCCTTTTCAGGTATTTCAGGATGTTCTTGACCGTTGTCCAGTGCTCGACTCCGGGATTACTTTGGTACCTCCCTTCTATGCTTATAGCAAGACATACATCAGGTCTGGTACACAGCATTGCATACATGATAGAACCTATGGCTGAAGCATAGGGAATGACTTTCATTTTCTCTCTATCTTCTGCGGTGGTCATGCTTTGAGTCTGACTCAACTTCACACCTTGTAACACAGGCAAGAACCATTTCTTTCATTGATCCATTTTTAACTTCTTCAAAACTTTGTCAAGGTATGTGCTTTGTGAAAGTCCAATTAAGCGTCTTGATCTATCTGTATAGATCTTGATACCCAATATGTAACCAGCTTCTCCAAGGTCTTTCATAGAAAAACTCTTATTCAGGTATCCCTTTATGCTATCCAGAAATTCTATATCATTTCCAATCAACAATATGTCATCTACACATAAGAGCAGAAATGCTATAGAGCTCCCACTTACTTTCTTGTAAATACAGGCTTCTCCAAAAGTTTGTATAAAACCATATGCTTTGATCACACTATCAAAGTGTTTATTCCAGCTCCGAGAGGCCTGTACCAGTCCATAAATGGATCGCTGGAGCTTGCATACTTTGCTAGCACCCTTTGGATCGACAAAACCTTCCAGTTGCATCATATACAATTCTTCTTCTAGAAATCCATTCAGGAATGCAGTTTTGATATCCGTTTGCCAAATTTCATAATCATAAAATGCAGCAATTGCTAACATGATTCAGACAGACTTAAGCATCACTACGGGTGAGAAAGTATCATTGTAGTCAACTCCTTGAACTTGTCGAAAACCTTTCACAACAAGTTGAGCTTTGTAAACAGTAACATTACCATCTGCGTCGGTATTCTTCTTAAAGATCCATTTATTTTCTATGGCCTGCCGATCATCGGGCAAGTCCACCGAAGTCCACACTTTGTTCTCATACATGGATCCCATCTCATATTTCATGGCCTCAAGACATTTCGCGGAATCTGGGCTCATCATTGCTTCCTCATAGTTCGTAGGTTCATCATGGTCTAGTAACATGACTTCCAGAACAGGATTACTGTACCACTCTGGTGCGGATCTTACTCTGGAAGACCTACGAGGTTCAGTAATAACTTGGTCTGAAGCTTCATGATCATCATCATTAGCTTCCTCACTAATTGGTGTAGGAATCACAGGAACTGATTTTTGCGATGGACTACTTTCCAATAAGGGAGCAGGTACAGTTACCTCATCAAGTTCTACTTCCCCCCACTCACTTCTTTCAAGAGAAACTCCTTCTCTAGAAAGGATCCATTCTTAGCAACAAAGATTTTTCCTTCGGATCTGTGATAGAAGGTGTACCCAATAGTTTCCTTTGGGTATCCTATGAAGAATCATTTCTTCGATTTGGGTTTGAGCTTATCAGGTTGAAGCTTTTTCACATAAGCATCGCAGCCCCAAACTTTAAGAAATGACAACTTTGGTTTCTTGCCAAACCACAGTTCACAAGGCGTCGTCTCAACGGATTTTGATGGTGCTCTATTTAAAGTGAATACATGCGTCTCTAGAGCATAACCCCAAAACGATAGCGGTAAATCAGTAAGAGACATCATAGATCGCACCATATCTAATAAAGTATGGTTACGACGTTCGGACGCACCATTTTGCTATGGTATTCTAGGTGGCGTTAATTGTGAAACAATCCCATGTTGTTTCAAATGAAGACCAAACTCATAACTCAAATATTCTCCTCCACGATCAAATCGTAGAAACTTTATTTTCTTGTTACGATGATTTTTCACTTCACTCTGAAATTCTTTGAACTTTTCAAATGTTTTAGACTTATGCTTCATTAAGTAGATATAACCATATCTGCTCAAATCATCTGTGAAGGTAAGAAAATAACGATACCCACCATGAGCATCAATACTCATTGGACCGCGTACATCGGTATGTATAATTTCCAACAAGTCAGTAGCTCATTCCATTGTTCCGGAGAACGGAGTTTTAGTCATCTTGCCCATAAGGCACGGTTAGCAAGCACCAAGTGATTCATAATAAAGTGATTCCAAAAGTATATCAGTATGGAGTTTCTCATGCTCTTTATACCGATATGACCCAAACGGCACTGCCACATATAAGTTGCACTATCATTATTAAACTTCAATCTTTTGGCTTTAATACCATGAATATGTGTATCACTACTATCGAGATTCAACAAAAATAGACCACTCAACAGGGGTGCATGACCATAAAAGAGACTCCCTCCGTCCCAAAATAAGTGTTTTGAGCTTAGTACAAATTTGTACTAGAGCTAGTACAAACTCGAGACACTTATTTTGGGACGGAGGGAGTATTACTCATATAAATAGAACAACCATTATTCTCTGATTTAAATGAATAACCGTCTCGCATCAAACAAGATCCAGATATAATGTTCATGCTCAACGCTGGCACCAAATAACAATTATTCAGGTCTAAAACTAATCCCGAAGGTATATGTAGAGGTAGCGTGCCGACCGTGATCACATCGACTTTGGAACCATTTCCCACGCGCATCGTCACCTTGTCCTTAGTCAATCTTCACTTAATCCGTAGCCCCTATTTCGAGTTGCAAATATGAGCAACAGAACCATTATCAAATACCCAGATGCTACTGCGAGCATTAGTTAAATACGCATCAATAACATGTATATCAAATATACCTTTCACTTTGCCATCCTTCTTGTCCGCCAAATACTTGGGGCAGTTCTGCTTCTAGTGACCAGTCCCTTTGCACTAGAAGCACTCAGTTTCAGGCTTAGGTCCAGACCTGGGTTTCTTCTATTGAGCAGCAACCTTTTTGCCGTTCTTTTTGAAGTTCCCTTTCTTCCCTTTGACCTTTTTCTTGAAACTAGTGGTCTTATTAACCATCAACACTTGATGCTCCTTTTTGATTTCTACCTCCGCGGCCTTTAGCATCGCGAAGATCTCGGGAATAGTCTTGTCCATCCCTTGCATATTATAGTTCGTAACGAAGCCTTTATAGCTTTGTGGCAGTGATTGAAGAACTCTGCCAATGACACAATCAACTAGAAGATCAACTCCCAGCTGAGTCAAGTGATTATGATACCCAGACATTTTGAGTATGTGCTCACTAACACAACTATTCTCCTCCATTCTGCAGCTGTAGAACTTGTTGGAGACTTCATATCTCTCAACTCGGGGATTTGCTTGAAATATTAACTTCAACTCTTGGAACATCTCATATGCTCCATGACGTTCAAAACGTCTTTGAAGTCCCGATTCTAAGCCGTAAAGCATGGCACACTGAACTATCGAGTAGTCATCAGCTTTGCTCTGCCAGACGATCTTAACGTCATCAGTAGCATCTGCAATAGGCCTGGCACCTAGCAGTGGTTACAAGACGTAATTCTTCTGTGCAGCAATGAGGATAATCCTCAAGTTACGGACCCAGTACGTGTAGTTGCTGCCATCATTTTTCAACTTAGCTTTCTCTAGGAACACATTAAAATTCAAAGGAACGGTAGCACGGGCCATTGATCTACAACAACATAGACATGCAAAATACTATCAGGTACTAAGTTCATGATAAATTAAAGTTCAATTAATCATATTACTTAAGAACTCCCACTTAGATAGACATCCCTCTAATCATCTAAGTGATCACGTGATCCAAATCAACTAAACCATGTCCGATCATCACATAAGATGGAGTAGTTTTCAATGGTGAACATCACTATGTTGATCATATCTACTATATGATGCATGCTCGACCTTTCTGTCTCAGTGTTCCGAGGTCATATCTGCATATGCTAGGCTCGTCAAGTTTAACCCGAGTATTCTGCGTGTGCAAAACTGGCTTGCACCCGTTGTATTTGAACGTAGAGCTTACCACACCCGATCATCACGTGGTGTCTCGGCACGACAAACTGTAGCAACAGTGCATACTAACGGAGAACATTTGTACCTTGAAATTTAGTAGGGGATCATCTAATAATGCTACCGATGTTCTAAGCAAAATAAGATGCATAAAGGATAAACATCACATGCAATCAAAATATGTGACATGATATGGCCATCATCATCTTGTGCTCATGATCTCCATCACCGAAGCATCGTCATGATCTCCAACATCACCGGCGCGACACCTTGATCTCCATCGTAGCATCGTTGTCGTCTCGCCACGTATTGTTACTACGACTACCGCTACTGCTTAGTGATAAAGTAAAACAAGTACATGGCGATTGCATTGCATACAATAAAGCGACAACCATATGGCTCCTACTAGTTGCCGATAACTTTGTTACAAAACATGATCATCTCATACAACAATTTATATCACATCATCTTGACCATATCACATCACAACAAGCCCTGCAAAAACAAGTTAGATGTCCTCTACGTTGTTGTTGCAAGTTTTACATGGCTGCTACGGGCTTATATCAAGAACCATTCTTACCTACGCATCAAAACCACAATGATTTTTCGTGAAGTGTGCTGTTTTAACCTTCAACAAGGACCGGGCGTAGCCACACTCGATTCAACTAAAGTTGGAGAAACAGACACTCACCAGCCACCTATGTGCAAAGCACGTCGGTAGAACCAGTCTCGCATAAGCGTACACGTAATGTCGGTCTGAGCCACTTCATCCAACAATACCGCCGAATCAAAGTATGACATGCTGGTAAGCAGTATGACTATTATCGCCCACAACTCTTTGTGTTCTACTCGTGCATATAACATCTACGCATAGACCTAGCTCAGAAGCCACTGTTGGGGAACGCGGTAATTTCAAAAAAATTCCTACGATCATGCAACATCTATCTATGTGATGCATAGCAAGGAGAGGGGAGAGTGTGTCCACGTACCCTCATAGACCGAAAGCAGAAGCGTTTAGTTAACACGGTTGATGTAGTCGAACGTCTTCGCGATCCAAGCACCGAACATACGACACCTCCGCGTTCAGCACACGTTCAGCTCGGAGACGTCCCTCGTACTCTTGATCTAGTTGAGGCCGAGGGAGAGTTTCGTCAGCACGACGGTGTGGTGACGGTGATGATGAATTTACCGGCGCAGGGCTTCGCCTAAGGACTACGACGATATGACCAAGGTGTGTAACTATGGACGGAGGCACCGCACACGATTAAACAATGTCAACTTGTGTGTCTATGGGGTGCCTCCCTCCCCCGTATATAAAAGAGAGGAGGAGGGGGACGGCCGGCCCTCTATGGCGCGCCCTAGAGGAGTCCTACTCCCACCAGGAGTTGGATCCCCCCGTCCCTAGTTGGACTAGGAGAGGAAGGAAGGGGGAGGAAGGAGGAAGGAAAGGGGGGGGGGGTCGGCCCCCACCCAATTTGGATTGGGCTTGAGGGGGGGCGCGTCCTCTCCTAGGCTCCCTTCTCCTCTCTCCCAATATGGCTCAATAAGGCCCATATACTTCCCGAGGGGTTCTGGTAACCTCCCGGTACTCCGGTATATGCCCGAACTCACCATGAACCATTCTGATGTCCAAACATAGGCTTCCAATATATCGATCTTTATATCTTGACCATTTCGAGACTCCTCGTCATGTCCATGATCACATCCGGGACTCCGAACTACCTTCAGTACATCAAAACACATAAACTCATAATACCAATCATCATCGAACGTTAAGCGTGCGGACCCTACGGGTTCGAGAACTATGTAGATATGACCGAGACACGTCTCCGGTCAATAACCAATAGTGGAACCTGGATGCTCATATCGGTTCCTACATATTCTACGAAGATCTTTATGGGTCAAACCACATAACAACATACGTTGTTCCCTTTGTCATTGATATGTTACTTGCCCGAGATTCAATCATCGGTATCTCAATACCTAGTTCAATCTCGTTACCGGCAAGTCTCTTTACTCGTTCCGTAATACTTCACCCCGCAAGTAACTCATTAGTCACAATGCTTGCAAGGCTTATAGTGATGAGTACTACCGAGAGGGCCCAGAGATACCTCTCCGAAACACGGAGTGACAAATCCTAATCTCGATCTATGCCAACCCAACAAACACCTTCGGAGACACATGTAGAGCACCTTTATAATCACCCTTTTACGTTGTGACGTTTGGTAGCACACAAAGTGTTCCTCCGGTATTCGGGAGCTGCATAATCTCATAGTGTGAGGAACTTGTATAAGTCATGAAGAAAGAAGTAGCAATGAAACTAACACGATCATAATGCTAAGCTAACGGATGGGTCATGTCCATCACATCATTCTCCTAATGATGTGATCCCATTCATCAAATGACAACACATGTCTATGGTTAGGAAACTTAACCATCTTTGATTAACGAGCTAGTCAAGTAGAGGCATACTAGGGACTATATGTTTTGTCTATGTATTCACACATGTACTAAGTTTCAGGTTAATACAATTCTAGCATGAATAATAAACATTTATCATGAATTAAGGAAATAAATAATAACTTTATTATTACCTCTAGGGCATATTTCCTTCAGTCTCCCACTTGCACTAGAGTCAATAATCTAGATTACTAGTAATTATTCTAACACCCATGGAGCTTTGGTGCTGATCATGTTTTGCTCGTGAGAGGCGCTCAGTCAACGGGTCTGCAACATTCAGTTCCATGTGTATCTTGCAAATCTCTATGTCCCCTTCCGATACTTGATGATGGATGGCGTTGAAGCGTCTCTTGATGTGCTTGGTTCTCTTGTGAAATCTGGATTCCTTTGCCAAGGCAATTGCACCAGTATTGTCACAAAAGATTTTCATTGGACCCGATGCACTAGGTATGACACCTAGATCAGATATGAACTCCTTCATTCGATGCTTCTGAAGCAGCAATGTACTCCGCTTCACACGTAGATCTCGCCACGAAGCTCTGCTTGGAACTGCACCAACGGACAGCTCCTCCATTCAATAAAAATATATATTCAGTTTGCGACTTAGAGTCATCCGGATCATTTTCAAAGCTTTCATCGACGTAACCATTTACGATGAGCTCTTTTTCACCTCCATAAACGAGAAACATATCCTTAGTCCTTTTCAGGTATTTCAGGTTGTTCTTGACCGCTGTCCAGTGCTCCACTCTGGGATTACTTTGGTACCTCCCTGCTATGCTTATAGCAAGACATACATCAGGTCTAGTACACAACATTGCATACATGATAGAACCTATGGCTGAAGCATAGGGAATGACTTTCATTTTCTTTCTATCTTTTCCGGTGGTCGGGCTTTGAGTCTGGCTCAACATCACACCTTGTAACACAGGCAAGAACCATTTCTTTCACTGATCCATTTTGAACTTCTTCAAAACTTTATCAAGGTATGTGCTTTGTGAAAGTCCAATTAACCGTCTTGATCTATCTCTATAGATGTTGATGCCCAATATGTAAGCAACTTCTCCAAGGTCTTTCATAGAAAAACACTTATTTAGGTATCCCTTTATGCTATCCAGTAATTCTATATCATTTCCAATATGTAAGCAGCTTCTCCAAGGTCTTTCATAGAAAAACTCTTCTTCAGGTATCCCTTTATGCTATCTAGAAATTCTATATCTATGTGCGGCGAGGCGAGGCGGTGGTGGACGGCGAGCGGCTTGCGGCAGCAGTAGTGGCACGGGGCGGCAGTGCTAGCAGGCGGCGGCGGTGGCACGGGCTGCGGCGGTGGTGGGTGCTGCGGGCGGCGGGGACTATATAAAGGGGGTCCCGGGGGGTTCCCGACTTGGGAGAGGGGTCGGCGGCGGCGAGGCGGCCTCGGATGCCGGCGAGTCCAGCTCTGGCACGGCTCCATCGCAGGGAAGGTGGAGACACTCGCGTGGGCTGGCTGGGCTTCAGCCCTGTCGGTCCAATTTTTTTGTTTTTTTAAATAATTCTGCCGCAGCGAAAATCCTAACAAAATACAAAAAAATCTAAAAATTCCAGAAACAATTTTCACCATCCAAACCTAATATTTAGGACAAGATGAACATTTTTCTGGACTAAAATGCAATTTTCAAAAAATGCATGTTTTCTCTAATTGAAATAAAATGGCAAATAAAATACAAATAAAATAATAATTTGATTTTAAAATTTCTTCTCCAATATTTATCTTCCGTTAAAAAAGTCATATTGTCTTCTCTCATTTATTTTTATTATTGGCAATAACTGGAGAGAAAAAATTTAAAAATCAAATTGATCA
This sequence comes from Triticum aestivum, assembly GCF_018294505.1. NCBI lineage: Eukaryota > Viridiplantae > Streptophyta > Magnoliopsida > Poales > Poaceae > Triticum > Triticum aestivum. Next base: position 596,516,199 of record NC_057798.1, on the reverse strand, counting down.
TCTTTTCAAATTGAAAATAAATTCAAATAGGATTTTTTGTGAAACCTCCAACTCTCTCCTTGGGTCCTTGAGTTGTTGAAGATTTCTAGGATCACAACCAAAATGCAAAATAAATATGATATGCATATGATGATCTATGTATAAGATCCAAATTGAAAAATTGGGATGTTACAAACCTACCCCCCTTAAGGTGAATCTCGCCCTCAAGATTCGGCTTGGTCAGCAGAAAGGTTTGGGTGGTCCTTGCGAAGATCTTCTTCTCGCTCCCAGGTGGCTTCCTCCTCGGTATGATGGCTCCACTGAACTTTGCAAAACTTGATAACCTTGCTGCGAGTAACTCAACTAGAAAACTCAAGAATCTTGACTGGCTTATCTTCATAAGTAAGATCACTATCCAACTGAATTGCTTCCAGTGGCAATGTATCCCTCTGAGGAATGTCGGCCATCTCTGCGTGGCACTTCTTCAACTGGGAAACGTGAAACACGTCATGAACTCCTGACAATCCTTCGGGCAATTCCAACTTGTACGCAACTTCTCCCATGCGTTCCAAAACTCTATATTGTCCCACAAAACGTGGTGCTAGATTTCCCTTAACTCCAAAACGTTTAACTCCTTGAAGTAGGGACACACGAAGATATGCTCTGTCTCCGACTTTGTAAGCTACCTCCTTGCGTTTAATATCTGCATAACTCTTCTGCCTGGACTGGGCTACCTTGAGTCATCTCGAATTAACTTAACCTTCTCCTCAGACTCTCTGATTAAGTCTGATCCAAACAACTGTCGATCTCCAACTTCATCCCACGATAACGGTATCCTGCACCTCCTTCTGTATAAAGCTTCGAAAAGGGCCATCTTCAAACTGGCTTGATAATTGTTGTTATAAGAGAACTCTGCATAGGGCAAATTGTCATCCCAACTAGATCCATAATCTAGCGCACAAGCTCTCAACATGTCCTCCAGAATCTGATTGACTCTATCAGTCTGTCCATCTGTCTGTGGATGAAAAGATGTACTGAACTCTAGCCTGGCACCCAAAGTTTCATGCAACTAATTCCAAAACTTTGAAGTAAACTGTGTTCCTCTATCTGATACAATGGTCCTCGGAACTCCATGCAGACATACGATCCTAGTCACGTATATCTTTGCCAACTTAGCACTCGTATAAGTGGTCTTCACAGGGATGGAATGGGCTACTTTCGTCAAATGATCAACTATAACCCAGATAGAGTCATAGCCTGAACGAGTCCTAGGTAATCCAGTGATAAAATCCATGCCAAGTTTGTCCCACTTCCATCGGGTATCAGCAACGGCTGTAGCAATCCTGCTGGTTTCTGATGCTCTGCCTTAACTCTCTGACATACATCACATATTGCTACATATTCGGCAATATCCTTCTTCATTCCTGTCCACCAGAAACTTTCCTTCAAATCCAGATACATCTTGGTGTTTCCTGGGTGAATCGAGTAAGGCGAATCATGAGCCTCCTGAAGAATCAACTTCGTGATCTCAGGGTCATTAGGCACATAAATACGATCCTCAAACCATAAGATGTCGTGCTCATCCTCATGAAATCCTTTAGCCTTTCCTTTACTCATCCTTTACTTTCTCACAGCAATTTCCTTGTCCGCCTTCTGGGCTTCCCTGATCTTACCCAACAAAGTGGACTGAATTTCCAGTGCTGCAACATAACCTCTCGGAACTATCTCCAAGCATAGCTCTCGAAGGTCATCTGTGATCTCCTTAGGTAATCCTCCTCTTATGAGCGTGTTAACATAACTCTTGTGGCTCAACACATCTTCTACGACATCGGCTTTTCCTAGATGATAATGCAATCTCATGTCATAGTCCTTTATGAGCTCCAACCATCTCCTTTGCCTGAGGTTCCACTACTTCCGCGTGAAGATGTATTTCAAACTCTTATGATCCATGTAAACATCACAACGGTTTTTGATGAGAAAGTGTCTCCATGTCTTGAGCGCATGCACTACGACTGCTAACTCTAAATCATGTGTAGCATAGTTCAACTCGTGAGGTCGAAGATGTTGTGAGGCATATGAAACGACTCTTCCTTCCTGCATAAGCACTCCTCCAAGTCCTCGATGTGAAGCGTCGCAATACACTTGGAAATCCTTGCGTTGGTCTGGGAGAATCAGCACTGGGTTTGTAACCAAACGTTTCTTCAACTCCTGAAAACTGGCCTCACAATCCTCAGTCCATTTAAACTTGGTATCCTTCTTCAATAACTCCGTCATGGGCTTCACAATCTTCGAAAAATTCTTAATAAATCTCCGGTAATAACCTGCGAGTCCAAGAAAACTTCTGATCTCTCCCACTAAGGTGGGTGCCAACCATTTAGTGACAGACAACCTTGGTAGGGTCTACTGCTATTCCTTCTCTGGATATAACATGTCCGATAAATCCAACTTCCTTCAACCAAAACTCACATTTGCTGAACTTGGCATAAAATTAATGTTCCCTGAGCTTCGCGAGAACCAAACACAAATGCTCCTTATGCTCTTCTTCATTCTTCGAGTAGACCAATATGTCATCAATGAACACCACAATGAACTTATCCAAAAGCTCCATGAAAACGTTGTTCATCATACTCATGAAATAGGCAGGGGCATTAGTCAAACCAAATGACATAACTGTATACTCATATAGCCCATACCTCATTGTAAAAGTTGTCTTAGGTATATCCTGCTCTCGGATCTTCAACTGGTGATAACCTGATCGAAGATCGATCTTGGAGAAAACTTTAGATCCTTGCAACTGGTCAAACAAATCATTGATCATTGGCAGAGGGTATTTGTTCTTGATCGTCACCTCATTCAGCGCATGATAATCAACAACCATCCTCAAAGATCCATCCTTCTTCTTAACTAGAAGCACTGGGGCTCCCCAAGGTGATGAACTTGGTCGAATGTAACCTTTCTCCAGTAACTCCTTTATCTGCTTCTTAATTTCCTCCAAATCCATTGTGGGCATCCGATACAGTCTCTTTGATATTGGTCTGGTGCCTGGCAATAACTCAATCAAAAACTCAATGTCTTGATCTGGTGGCATGCCTGGTAACTCCTCCATAAATACGTTGGGATAATCCTTCACCACCGGTACTTCCTCCCGAACAACTCCTGATAAGGAATTCACCTGAGTCCTCCTCGGCGCTTGCCTAGACACATACTTGATCCTCTTTCCTTTCGGGGTGGTGAGAAGAATTGATTTACTGGCGCAATCGATGTATCCCTCAAACTTGGATAGCCAATCCATGCCTAGTATCACATCCAATCCTTGTGACTCCAGAACAATCAGGTCGGTGGTGAAAACATGTCTACCTATGGTTACTGGGAACTGATAGCATCCCCTAGCCATATACTCCACTCCCGGGGAACTTACTAACATAGGTGTCTTTAGGGCTACTGTTGGCAACTTATACTTATCCACAAATCCCCTTGATATGAATGAATGAGATGCACCAGTATCGAAAAGAACAAGTGCTGTAAATGCGTTAATCAAAAACTTACCGATAACTGGGTTGATCCTCAATCTCCTCCACACTGACGTGGTTCACCTGACCTTTGGTGAAGGGGTTGGGCTTCTTTGCAGAACCTCCAGTTCCATTTCCATTATTGGCTTCAGGATAATCATTGGCATAATGTCCAGTCTTCTGGCACTTGAAACAAGTAATGTGGCTCAGATCCCTCTTGGCTGGTGTTGTGGTGTTGGAACGGTTCTGACTGCTGCTTCCTCCATTCCCATTGCCATTCTTGGGGCCACTGTGGTTGTGCGAACTTCCTCCATTATGCGTATGTCCTCCATGGTTACGGCCTCCATGGTTATGAGTATGTCCTCCCAAGTATGGGGAATAGCGGGGCTCTTGTTGAGCTCCAGAAGTGTACCTCCTATGTCCATACTTCCTCTTGCGATTGTCAATCTGTTGCTGCTTGCCTTTTATCATGAGGGCCCTGTCTACCAACTCCTGGTAGTTGTTGAAGGTGGCCACCATGAACTGCATACTCAGCTCATCATTGAGTCCCTCAAGAAACTTCTCTTGCTTTGCGACATCTGTGGCCACAACATCTGGGGCATAGCGTGCTAACTTGCTAAACTCACGCACATACTATCCCACTGTACGACCTCCTTGGCGCAAGTTGCGAAACTCGCGCTCCTTCATGCTCATAGCTCCAGCTGAAACATGGGTGGAGCAGAAAGCCTACTGGAATTGATCCCATGTAACTGTATCAATGGGGTAAGTGGTGGTGAAGTTCTCCCACCAAGATGTTGCGGGTCCATCAAGCTGATGTGCGGCAAAGCACACTCTCTCCGCATTAGTGCATCCTGTAGTGGTTAGCTCTCTTCCAATCTTGCGGAGCCAATCATCTGCAACAATCGGCTCGATGCTGCTAGAGAACACTGGCAGATTCAACCTCAGAAAATGGGCTAGGTTGTCAACAGGGGGTGGTGGCGGTGGGTTGTTGTTGTTGTTGCCTTGGTTCTGGTTCCGAACTAGCATCTGCATCAAGGCATTCTGCTGCTGGATCAACTGAGTGAGCTCCGGTGGGAACACAAACCCATTGTCACGTCTCGGAGGCATCTGATGGGTTAGAATGGGTGAGAAATCAGAATAGAATAAGGTATATGAGAGATTCACTACCCATATGCTCATGAGACAAACACAAACAATTCACTTCATTCAATATCACACACGGTTCACACAAAGGATCTAAACTACGATTACAAACTCGATTGTTGCTAACTACTTGGAAGAATACTACTAGTAACATGGTGGTCGTCTAGAAATTTTGATCATAAGAAGACTCCATGATATCTGCTCTAGCTTTGTCAACATAGTCGTCATCACTATCCTCATTTTGATCACTGTCCATGTCGGTGTCGTCAAAGATGATGTAGTCCTCCAAACGGATCTCCTTTGCTGGTTCTCGCTTATGGTTCTCCACTGGTAGTCCTAGCTTCCTCTTCAGATCATCATGCTTCTCCATTAGTACGACAATTTCTTCCTCATATCCATCGCGTGTGAACTTGAGTTCCTCTTCTAGCTCGATATTCTTCTTCATCAGCTTCTGGATCTTCTTCATGTTGAAGCACAGTTAATTCTCTTGTCGAGGAATGTGATCACACATCTCTTGAATGTATGCTGCAATTGATCCATCCTTCCCGGTACGAATCATCTCCCATTCTTCGTCTCGGCGACCACATATTTGGTAGATAGTGTTTTCTAGCTCCTTGTGATACACCTCACATATGCGTCCAAAGGTGATATGGGCTGCCATGCTCTTTCCCAAACTCCAGCTTGGTGCATCCAGGTAGATATCAATAGGCTCCATTGTTGGCGCGAACGTCCTCCCAGGTACCCAGACTTCGATCTTTGTGCGCTCCTCTTCTGATACAGTTGCAGAGAAAGTCCCAGTGAAGCTTGGTAGTCCGATGTTCGGGTATTTAGTGACTTCCTTCAAGTGTCGTCCGAAAGGGGTGTCGTCATCCGGCTGAGTAAACTTGTTCCTGGAGTCCGCCATCTATAGAGTAGAAGTAGAGGAGAATTAGAATTGAGCAAAGAAGAGAAATCCTATGGCTTATTCTAGTGGTCGCGTCCTACAGTCAACGTGTGCTCTAATACCATCTTGTAGCGACCACGATCCCAATGGACCGAAGTCTCTGTGCTTAAGTGTCATCCCTGGATCGGTAATGCTGACACACACAACACTCAAGGAATTATAACAGAGTTCAATCACACATGTATTACATCGAGTCCTCATAAAGAGTATTACACAAAAATATCATGGCCGAAGGCCATCTAAACTAAATAACTGCGGATGCTTCAAAGGTAAATGGGTCCATCAACTCCAACGGCATAGCTGAGTGCAAGACAACAACCTATCGCACCTTATTCATCGTCTGAGTAGTCTGCAACATGAGATGTTGCAGCCATGTAGGTCAGCACATCGAATATGCTGGCAGAGTTACACTGTAAAGCAATGAATGCAAGAACTATATCTACATGCAATATTTGGCTGGTGGAGGCTATAAGTTTATTTTTTGCATAAAGCTAGTTTTTCCCTACAACAAAGGAATAAATTCAATTAACTACTCCCAAGTTGAACCAATATTTGAGAACGTTCCCCCAACTCAAAATCCCAATTAAGCAAGTATCATCATTAATCCCAAATCAATTAATTTAAAGAGTGATGAGATCAACAATAATATCCAATTCTAGATACTCAAGATGTCCATAACCGGGGACACGGCTAACCATGATTAGTTTACACACTCCGCAAAGGTTGCGCACTTTTCCCCACAAGACTCGGCCGCATCCATGATCGGAAGATGGAGATGTAGTCTTTCTGAAGCATTAACTCTCTACTCCGGGCAGACTGGTACACCTACTTTCCCTCTACATCTGCTAGTCCACCTCTTCGAGAGCTCATACAACTTACTCAACTATGCCAGAGCCCATAATGGCTTGTGGCTGGACACGGAAGTTTATAGGCATGAAATATCATATGATCCCTTTTAGCCTGGGTGGTGAACCGAGAAAAAATCACACGGGTACCCCGAGATTTCCCTTAATGGACAACACTGGGTTCCCCAGGTGCCCCAACCAACCCACCCATATGTGTATTAAAATTGCCACCTTAATGTTATCCAAGATTAATAACTCTCATAACTTCCATGTGAATCACGATCCAATCCCCGTCTACGAGCATGGCTAAGCAATAATAAAGCATAACGTATATACCCGGGGTGATCAAAAGGTATTAGGTTCCTACCTCAATTACTACAACCAAACCACATGTACCCAATCCTACTCATGCAAATATTTGAGGGGCAATACTAATGCATAGTAAAAACTGGGTATTGAAGAGTATGATCAAAGTTTAATTTGCCTTGCTAATGATCTGCAAACTCTAGAGATTCGTAGTAACAAGCTTCGCACTCCGGGTAATCTAGCATAGACAAATAGTAGCATACATAAGCAATCACTCAACGAGAAACTCGAGAAAAGATCCAAATCAAACACGAAACAAGCAAACGTCTAAACTAAACAGAAAACAAAACCTAACATCATTATTTTCATGTGGATTAGATCTTAATAGTAGGTCCATGTGATTAGCTACAATACGCAAAAAGAAACAACTCAAATGGAGTAACCAAACTCAAGATACGAACGAAACAAGATTGTTTACTAATCTATACGAAACTCAATTTTTAAAGTGTCAAAATCATGTTCAAGTTGGTTAACTTGAAAGAAGAGATCGTAACGAAGATTTTGGTGCTGGTTTCATCTAATTTGGACAAATGAGCAAAAAGTTATGCTAGTTTTAAGATAAGGGGCTAAATCACGAGAAAACTATTCGCGGATAGGTCCCTGGCCGAAAATAAAACTAAAAAGAAAAATCTACCGCGCGAATGTTCGTTAACAGAACTAAACAAATGAAAACCGTTCGCTAACCGATCTAAATGAACGAACGTTCGTTAACTAAACCAACCTAATAATAAAACCGATCTAATCTAATAAACTAACTAAACCGCGATAAACCGAAGGACCGAGCGGTTCTTATCGGTCAATGGGGTGACGTCAAACGGTGGGGCGGCGGGATCCGGCGGGCGGCAGCGAGGCGAGGCGGCAGCGGACAGCGAGCGGCGGCGGCGGCGAGCGGCTTACGGAAGCAGTAGCGGCGCAGGCCGGCGGCGCTAGCAGGCGGTGGCGGTGGGTGCCGCAGGCGGCGGGGCGAGGTGAGAAGGCGAGGGGTGGCGGCATCGGCTATATAAAGGGGACCTCGGGGGGTTCCTGACTTGGGTGAGGGGTCGGCGGCTGCGGGGCGGCCCCAGACTACGACGAGTCCTGCTCGGGCACGATTTCGTCGTGGGGAAGGCAGCGGCGCTCGCATGGGCCGGCTGGGCTTCGGCCCAGTTGGTCCGGAACTTTTTTTTAAAATAATTTTGCCGTAGAGAAAAATCCTAATAAAATCTAAAAGAAAAACGAAAATTTCAAGAAACAATTTTCATCGTCCAAACCTAATATTTAGGACAAGATGAACATTTTTCTAGACTAAAATGTAATTTTCAAAAAATGCATGTTTTCTCTAATTCAAATAAAATACAAATAAAATAATAATTTGATTTTAAATTTTCTTCTCCAATATTTCTCTTCTGTTGAAAAAGTTATATTATCTTCTCTCATTTATATTTATTACTAGAAATAACTGGAGAAAAAAAGATATATAAATCAAATTGATCCTCTTTACAAATTTGAAATAAATTCAAATATGATTTTTTGTGAAACCTCCAACTCTCTCCTTGGGTCCTTGATTTGTTTAAGATTTCTAGGATCACAACTAAAATGCAAAAATAATTATGATATGCATATGATGATCTATGTATAACATCCAAATTGAAAAATTGGGATGTTATAGGGGGGCCACCCACTGTCCACGAGGGTGAAGGGCGCGCCCTACCCCATGGGCGCGCCCCCTGCCTCGTGGGCCACCTGGCAACCCCCCCGATGCCCATCTTCTGCTATATGGTGTCTTTTGCCCTGGAAAAAATCATAAGGAAGCTTTCGGGATGAAGCACCACTGTCTCGAGGTGGAACCTTGGCGGAACCAATCTAGGGCTCCGGCGGAGCTGTTCTGCCGGGGAAACATCCCTCCGGGAGGGGGAAATCATTGACATCATCATCACCATCGATCCTCTCATCAAGAGTGTTTCAATCTCCATCAACATATTCACCAGCACCATCTCCTCTCAAACCCTAGTTCATCTCTTGTATCCGATCTTTATCTCAAAACCTCATATTGGTACCTGTGGGTTGCTAGTAGTGTTGATTACTCCTTGTAGTTGATGCTAGTTGGTTTATTCGGTGGAAGATTATATGTTCAGATCCTTTATGCATATTAATACCCCTCTAATTATGAACATGAATATGATTTATGAGTAGTTACATTTGTTCCCGAGGACATGGGAGAAGTCTTGTTATAAGTAGTCATGTGAATTTGGTATTCGTTCGATATTTTGATGAGATGTATGTTGTCTCTCCTCTAGTGGTGTTATGTGAACGTTGACTACATGAAACTTCACCATTGTTTGGGCCTAGGGGAAGGCATAGGGAAGTAATAAGTATATGATGGGTTGCTAGAGTGACAGAAGCTTAAACCCTAGTTTATGCATTACTTCGTAAGGGGCTGATTTGGATCCATATGTTTCATGCTATGGTTAGGTTTACCTTAATTCTTATTTAGTAGTTGTAGATGCTTGCGAGAGGGGTTAATCAGAGGTGGGATGCTTGTCCAAGGAAGGGAAGTACCCAAACACCGGTCCACCGACATATCAAATTATCAAAGTAACGAACGCGAACCATATGAACATGATGAAAACTAGCTTGACGATAATTCCCATGTGTCCTCGGGAGCACCTTGCTTTATATAAGAGTTTTTTGAGGCTTGTCCTTTGCTACAAAAAGGATTGGGCCACCTTGCTGCACCTTAGTTACTTTTGTTACTTTTTACCCGTTATGAATTATCTTATCACAAAACTATCTGTTACCGATAATTTCAGTGCTCGCAGAGAATACCTTACTGAAAACCGCTTGTCATTTCCTTCTGCTCCTCATTGGGTTCGACACTCTTACTTATCGAAAGGACTACGATAGATCCCCTATACCTGTGGGTCATCAAGACTCTTTTCTGGCGCCGTTGCCGGGGAGTGAAGCGCCTTTGGTAAGTGGAATTTGGTAAGGAAACATTTATATAGTGTGCTGAAATTTACTGTCACTTGTTACTATGGAAAATAATCCTTTGAGGGGCTTGTTTGGGGTATCTTCACCCTGAATAGAAGAGCAAAGAGTTGCCCGTCAACCTATCGAACCTACTGAAAATCTTTACTTTGAAATTCCTTCGGGTATGGTAGAGAAACTGCTAGCTAATCCTTTTACAGGAGATGGAACATTACATCCTGATATGCACCTAATCTATGTGGATGAGGTTTGTGGATTATTTAAGCTTGCATGTATGCCCGAGGATGTTATCAAGAATAAGGTCTTCCCTTTATATTAGAAGGGAAAGGCATTGACATGGTTTAGGCTATGTGATGATATTAGATCATGGAACTACAACCGATTGAAATTGGAATTTCATCAGAAGTTTTATCCTATGCATTCGGTTCATCGTGATCGTAATTATATATATATAATATCTGGCCTCGCGAAGGAGAAAGTATCACTCAAGCTTGGGGGAGGCTGAAGTCAATGTTATATTCATGCGCCAATCATGAGCTCTCAATAGAAATTATTATTCAAAAAAGTTATGCTCGGCTTTCTCTCAACAATCGCTCCATGCTCGATACATCTTGTACTGGTTCTTTTATGACGAAGACTACTGAATTCAGATGGGATTTATTGGAAAGAATTAAACACAACTCTAAAGATTGGGAACTCAACGAAGGTAAGGAGTCAGGTATAACACCTAAGTTTGATTGTGTTAAATATTTTATGGATACCGATGCTTTTCGTGAATTTAGTACTAAATATGGACATGACCTTGAGATAGTAGCTTCTTTCTGTAATCATTTGCTACTCTTGTCGATCTCCCTAAGGAGAAGTGGTTTAAATATCATCCTCCCATTGAAGTAAAAGTAGTATAACCTATTAAAGTTGAAGAAAAGACTATCACTTATAATGTTGATCCTATTGTTCCTACTCCTTATATTGAGAAACCACCTTTCCCTATTAGAATAAAGGATCATGCTAAAGCTTCAACTCTGGTTCGTAAGAGTAATGCTAGAACACCTACACCCCCTGAGGAAATTAAAGTTGAACCTAGTATTGCTATGGTTAAAGATCTCTTGGTAGATAATATTGATGGGCATGTTATTTATTTCTGCGATGAAGCTGCTAGAATTGCTAGAGCCGATACTAAAGGTAAACATAGACCTATTGTTGGCATGCCCGCTGTTTCTGTTAAAATAGGAGATCATTTCTATCATGGCTTATGTGACATGGGCACTAGTGCGAGTGCAATACCTCATTCCTTATACAAAGAAATTATGCATGATATTGCACCTGCTAAAATAGAAGGTATTGATGTTACTATTAAGCTTGCCAATAGAGATACTATTTCACCAATTGGGATTGTTAGAGATGTTGAAGTATTGTGTGGGAAAATTAAATATCCTACTGATTTTCTAGTTCTTGGTTCCCCACAAGATGACTTTTGTCCCATTATATTTGGTAGACCCTTCTTGAATACTGTTAATGCTAGGATAGACTGCGAAAAGGATATTGTTACTATCGGGTTAGGGGATTTGTCTCATGATTTTAATTTCTCTAAATTTCGTAGACAACCCCATGATAAAGAATTGCCTAGTAAAGATGAAATTATTGGTCTTGCTTCTATTGCCGTGCCTCCTAATGATCCTTTAGAACAATATTTGCTAGACCATGAGAATGATATGTTTATGAATGAAAGAAGGGAAATAGATGAAGTATTCTTTAAACAGGGACCTATTTTGAAACACAACTTGCCTGATGAAATCCTATGGGATCCTCCTCCACCTAAGGGAGATCCCGTGTTTGAGCTTAAACAATTACCTGATACTCTTAAATATGGTTATCTTGATGAAAAGAAGATATATCATGTTATTATTAGTGCTAACCTTTCAGAGCATGAAGAAAAGAAATTGTTGAAAACTCTGAAAAAGCACCGTGCTGCTATTGGATATGCTCTTGATGATCTTAAGGGCATTAGTCCCACTCTATGCCAACACAAAATAAAGCTGGAGAAAGATGCTAAACCAGTTGTTGATCATCAATGACGGTTAAATCCTAAGATGAAAGAAGTGGTAAGAAATGAAATAGTAAAGCTTTTGGAGGCAGGTATAATTTATCCTGTTGCTGATAGTCAGTGGGTAAGTCTTGTCCATTGTGTCCCTAAGAAAGGAGGTATTACTGTTGTTCCTAATGATACAGATGAATTGATCCCACAAAGAATTGTTACAGGTTATAAAATGGTAATTGATTTCCATAAATTAAATAAAGCTACAAGAAAAGATCATTACCCTCTACCTTTTATTGATCAAATGCTAGAAAGATTATCCAAACATACACATTTTTGCTTCCTAGATGGTTATTATGGTTTCTCTCAAATACCTGTGTCAAAAGTGGATCCGGATAAGACCACTTTTACTTGCCCTTTCGGTACCTTTGCTTATAGACGTATGCCTTTTGGTTTATGTAATGCATCTGCTACCTTTCAAAGATGTATGAATGCTATATTCTCTAACTTTTGTGAAAAGATTGTTGAGGTTTTCATGGATGATTTCTCCGTGCATGGAACTTCTTTTGATGATTGCTTAAGCAACCATGATCGAGTTTTGCAGAGATGTGAAGAAACTAAGATCATCTTCAATTTGGAGAAGTGCCACTTTATGTTTAATTAAGGTATTGTCTTGGGGCATAAAATTTCTGAAGAGGTATTGAAGTTGATAAAGCTAAAGTGGATGCTATTGAAAAGATGCCGTGTCCTAAGGACATCAAAGGTATAAGAAGTTTCTTTGGTCATGACGGTTTTTATAGGAGGTTCATTAAAGACTTCTTTAAAATTTCTAGGCCTCTGACTAATCTCTTACAAGAAAATGTTCCTCTTGTATTTGATGATGATTGTGTAGAAGCATTTGAAATACTTTAGAAAACCTTGATTTCTGCACCTATTGTTCAGCCACCTGATTGGAATTTACCCTTTGAAATTATGTGTGATGCTAGTGATTATGTTGTAGGTGTTGTTCTAGGACAAAGAGTTGATAAGAAATTTAATGTTATCCAATATGCTAGTAAAACTCTAGACAGTGCCCAGAGAAATTATGCTACTACTATAAAAGAAGTTTTAGCAGTTGTATTTGCTTGTGATAAGTTCAGACCTTATATTGTTGATTCCAAAGTAACTATTCACACTGATCATGCTGCTATTAAATACCTTATGTAAAAGAAAGATGCTAAACCTAGACTCATTATATGGGTTCTCTTGCTACAAGAATTTGATTTGGATATTATTGATAGAAAGGGAGATGAGAACCCCGTTGCAGACTTGTCTAGGTTAGAAAATGTTCTTGATGACCCACTACCTATTGATGATAGATTTCTTGATGAACAATTAGCTGTCATAAATGCTTCTTGTACTGCTCCATGATATGCTGATTATGCTAATTACATTGTTGCTAAATTTATACCACCTAGTTTCACATACCAGCAAAATAAAAAGTTTCTCTATTATTTAAGACATTACTTTTGGGATGACCCACACCTTTATAAAGGAGTAGATGGTGTTATTAGACGTTGTGTACCTGAGCATGAACAGGAACAGATCTTACTCAAGTGTCACTGTGAGGCATATGAAGGAGACCACGCTGGAGATAGAACTCCACATAAGGTATTGCAATCCGGTTTTTATTGGCCTACTCTCTTCAAAGATGCCCGTAAGTTTGTCTTGTCTTGCAATGAATGTCAAAGAATTGGTAATATTAGTAGACGTCAAGAGATGCCTATGAACTATTCACTTGTTATTGAACCATTTGATGATTGGGGCTTTGATACATGGGACCTTTTCCTTCCTCTAATGGGTATACACATACTTTAGTTGCTGATGATTACGTTACTAAGTGGGTAGAAGCTATTCCAACTAGTAGTGTTGATCATAACACTTCTATTAAGATGCTTAAAGAAGTTATATTTCCGAGGTTTGGAGTCCCTAGATATTTAATGACTGATGGTGGTTCACATTTTATTCATGGTGTTTTACTTAAAAGGCTTGCTAAGTATGATGTTAATCATAGAATTGCATCTCCATATCACCCTCAGTATAGTGGTCAATTAGAATTGAGTAATAGAGAGATTAAATTAATTTTGCAAAAGACTGTTAATAGATCTAGAAAGAATCGGTCCAAGAAACTTGATGATGCATTATGGGCCTATAGAACCGCATATAAAAATCCTATGGGTATGTCTCCATATAAAATGGTGTATGGAAAAGCATGTCACTTACCTCTCAAACTAGAACATAAGGCATATTGGGCCATTAAAGAGCTCAATTATGATTTCAAATTTGCTGGTGAGAAGAGGCTATTCAACATTAGCTCACTTGATGAATGGAGAACCCAGGCCTATGAGAACACCAAACTGTTTAAAGAAAAAGTTGAAAGATGTCATGACAAAAGGATACAAAAGCGTGAGTTTAATGTAGGTGATTATGTTTTGCTATACAACTCTCCTTTAAGATTTTTTGCAGGAAAACTTCTCTCTGAATGGGAAGGTCCTTACGTTATCGAGGAGGTCATAAAAATCAACAACGCTGAAGGCACAAATCCGAAGGTGGTGAATGGTCAAAGAATCAAACATTATATCTCAGGTAATCCCATAAATGTTGAAAACAATGTTATTGACACCGTAACCCCGGAGGAGTACATAAGGGACACTTTCCAAAACATTTTAGACTTTGAAAATGAATAGTTATGTGGAATGGTAAGTAAACCGACTCCAAAACTTGTCAAATAGCAATTTGTCTCTTTTCGGAATATTTAAAAAATTAAGAAAACAAGAAGTAGTCCGGAAGGGGCACGAGTCATCCACGAGGGTGGAGGGCGCGCCCCCTGCCTCGTGGGCACCTCGAGTGCCCTCCGAACTCTATTTTCTTGCACGATACTTCTTTTGGTCGGTAAAAATTCATTATATAATCTCCCAAAGGTTTTAACCACCATACCACGACAAAATCCTTTGCTTTTGTTTCAAGCTGTTTTCCTAACAGATCTAGATCACCATGACGTCTTCAAGCGCCCCCAAGGACAAGTTTTTCAAGAAGGTCATCAACCCTTACCTCGCAGAGGTGCTGCAACACCCTCAAACCATTGAGATGCATGAGGGGGTGCTGCACATCCGCGATGTTGAGGGACCAAGGAGGACCGGAAGCGTGGAGACAAGACTCGAAGCAATGGAGCAACAAGTTTTCAAGTGACAGGCGATGGTGGAACGCGGCAACGCCAACCACATGATGATCATGGAGTTCACCAACAACCACAAGCTGGATGCCAAGAACATTGGGAAGACCATCTTCAAGCTTCATGAGAAAATCGAGCACCTCCAAGCCCAAATATATGACCTGCAAAACCAAAACTGTGAGTATGAATATAGATTCAACAGGATGAGTTTGGCTGCAGATTTGAGGATCCCGGAGACTCGATCATCCTTCCATGATGGTGAGCCTATGCCTTGGAAGATGGACGACAAGCCTACATCATCAACAACTCCATCATCACCACCCCTGAAGAAAGAGACATAAACACATGGGTATGGGCACTCCCCTTGGCAAATGCCAAGCTTGGGGGAGGTGCCCCGCTATCATATCACCATCACACTTCTACCTTTACCGTTTTTCTTAGTTTGATCCTTTTGGTTATATCTTGATCTAGTATAATAAAGTTTGGTATGATCTAGCTTTGAGTTTTGTGTTGATCCCTATCCATGTAATCGAGTCCGTGAGTTATGTATAATAAATATTAGTTTTGAGTTGAGGGCTTTGCTATCTTGCTATGATCTTGAGGGATAAAAGAAAAATAACATAAAATAAAATAAAATAAAAGAATCATGTTGATCTTATGGAGTGTAATGACTTCACACATAAAGAGTATGATGAATAAAAGTTGTTGAGAGTTGACACACATAGTTTTGGTCATCATTGCAATTAATAGGAAGTAGTAAAGAAAGAGAGGTTTTCACATATAAATATACTATCTTGGACATCTTTTATGATTGTGAGCACTCATTAAAATATGACATGGTAAAAAGTTGATGTTGGACAAGGAAGACAACATAATGAGTTATGTTTTCTTATATCCGAAATAAATTATATTGTCATGGATCATCCAACATACTGGGCGTGACTTTTCCCCTCATGCTAGCCAAATTCTTTGCACCAAGTAGAGATACTCCTTGTGCTTCCAAAAATCCCTAAACCCAGTTTTGCCATGAGAGTCCACCATACCTACCTATGGATTGAGTAAGATCTTTCAAGTAAGTTGTCATCGGTGCGAGCAATAAAAATTGCTCTCTAAATATGTATGACTTATTAGTGTGAAGAAAATAAGCTTTATATGAGCTTGTGATATGGAAGAAATAAAAGCGATGGACTGCATAATAAAGGTCCTTATTGAAAGTGCAACTATCCCTGGGTGGTTTTGGTAATTCCTAACAACATATAGCTCATTGAGCTAATGCTATTTCAAGATAAATATTTCAGGAAAGCTCAATGACTGGCATGGCATGGATGAGAAAAGTGGACCCCTCAAAATGCTAAGGACAAAAGAATTGGCTCAAGCTCAAAGCACAAGACTCTACATTTTACTTTTAGTGATCCAAGGTCACATTGAGTCCATAGGAAAAGCCAATATTAGCAAGAGGGGATGAGGTTAGTGATATGCTCCAAAATCCGTCAACTAATTTCTCACATCCACATATGTCCCAAACCAAAAGTCAAACTCGGCCCCACCAAAATTGTCTATTCAGCGCCACCGAGTTCAGTTGTCATAGCCATTGCCACAAACCCTAGTCTTTTCGGTCTCACCAATAGGGTTCTCGGTCTCACCGAGATGGGATTGTAATCTCTCTGTTTCCCTTCGTAAAGTTTCGGTCAAACTGAGATGAGCAATCGGTCCCACTGAGATTGCAATGCAAACTCACTATTTCCCTTTTGTAATGTCTCGGTCCAACCGAGATGAGCAAATCGGCCCCACCGAGTTTGCCTGACCAACTCTCTATGTGTCTATTACCAAAATCGGTCTCACCGAGTTTGTGTAATCGGTATCACCAAGATTACGTTATGCCCTAACCCTAACCGTATCGGTCCCACCGAGTTGACATGTCGGCCCCACCGAAATTCCTAACAGTCACATTATCTACTAAATCGGTTTGACCAAGTTTCACAATTCGGTCCCACCGAGTTTGGTAAGTTGTGTGTAACAGTTAGATTTTGTGTGGAGGCTATATATACCCCTCCACCCACTCTTCATTAATGGAGAGAGCCATCAGAACATGCCTACACTTCCAACATACATTTTCTGAGAGAGAACCACCTACACTTGTGTTGAGGTCAAGATATTCCATTCCTACCACATAAATCTTGATCTCTAGCCTTCCCCAAGTTGTTGTCCACTCAAATCTTCTTTCCACCAAATCCAAATCATGTGCGAGAGAGTTGAGTGTTGGGGAGACTATCATTTGAAGGACAAGAACAAGGAGTTCATCATCAACACACCATTTGGTACTTCTTGGAGAGTGGTGTCTCCTAGATTGGCTAGGTGTCACTTGGGAGCCTCCGACAAGATTGTGGAGTTGAACCAAGGAGTTTGTAAGGGCAAGGAGATCGCCTACTTCGTGAAGATCTACCCTAGTGAGGCAAGTCCTTCGTGGGCGATGGCCATGGTGGGATAGACACGGTTGCTTCTTCGTGGACCCTTTGTGGGTGGAGCCCTCTGTGGACTCGCACAACCGTTACCCTTCATGGGTTGAAGTCTCCTTCAACGTGGATGTACGATAGCACCACCTATCGGAACCATGGATAAAAAATCTCCGTGTCAACATTGCATTTGCCTCCTCAAACTCCTCCCTTTACCTTCATATGCAATTGTTTTACATTCCGCTGCTACACTCTTAGAATTGCATGTGTAGGTTGATTGCTTGACTTGTGCTAAGTTGCTAAAATCTGCCAAGAACTAAAATTGGGAAAAGGCTAGATTTTTATTTGGTCAAATAGTCTAATCACCCCCTCTAGACATACTTTCGATCCTACAAGTGGTATCAGAGCTTTGGTCTCCATTTGCTTTGATTTCAGTAGCTTTGGGTGGTCATAGCCTTGGTTTCACAACCTAGGAGAGTATGGAGTCTAGTGAGGGAAATTACCACCGTAGAGGTCCTTACTTTGATGGTACAAACTTTGCTAGTTGGAAGCATAAGATGAAAATGCATATTCTTGGACATAAGCCCGCAGTTTGGGCTATTGTGTGTATTGGCTTGCAAGGTGAATTCTTTGATAGGAGAGAACCGAACCATGAAGCTACCGCGGAAGAGTTGAAGATGCTGCAATACAATGCTTAAGCTTGTGATATCCTCTTCAACGGATTGTGCCCCGAAGAATTCAACAAAATCAGCCGTCTTGAGAATGCAAAGGAAATTTGGGATACTTTGATTGACATGCACGAAGATACCGACTCCGTTAAGGAGTCCAAATTGGATGTGCTGCAAAGTCAACTTGACAAGTTCAAAATGAAGGATGGTGAAGGCGTCGCTGAAATGTACTCTAGGCTTGCTCTGATCACAAATGAGATTGCTGGCTTAGGAAGTGAAGAGATGACCGACAAATTCATCATCAAGAAGATCCTAAGAGCCTTGGATGGAAAATATGATACCGTGTGCACATTGATCCAAATGATGCCCAATTACAAAGATCTCAAGACAACGGAAGTCATTGGAAGAATTGTTGCTCATGAGATGTCACTCAAGGATAACGAGGAGCTCCACAACAAGTCAAGTGGTGCTTACAAAGCCTCATGTGAAGCTCCCACATCATCAAGTGAGAAATAAAACTTCAATGAAGAATTGAGCCTAATGGTGAAGAACTTCAACAAGTTCTACAAGAGTAGAAGCAAGGAAAGAAGTTCCAAGTGAAGGTCCTACAATGACAAGAGATCTTCTAGTCGTGAGCGTAATTGCTACAATTGTGGAAGACCCAGACACTATTCCAATGACTGTACGACTCCCTACAAAAGAACAAAAGATTCTCCAAAAAGAAGGAGTAGAAGAGAAGAATCACCATCAAGAGAAAGAAGGAGTAGAGATGATTGTTATGAACGAAGAACATCCCGAAGAAGCAAGGATTCGGAAAGGAAGGACAAGTAATCAAGAATCTACACAGAACGAAGACATCCAGCTCATGTTGGTGAATGGGTATCCGGCTCCGACTCCGACAATCACTCCAAGAGAAGCTATCACTCCGACTCCGAATATACTCAAGATTAAGGTGTTGCCGGTCTAGCACTTGTGTCAACCAACTCCTACGACATATTTGACTCACCAAATGAAGGAATTGGAAGATGCTTCATGGCTAAAGGCCCAAAGGTATCATACCCCGAGTATGTTGATTTCAATAGTGATGAAGATGACTTGTTAGGTGATGATGATTTACTTGTTGACAACTCTAGTGATGAATACTATGATGAAACATCAAATAATCATGCTAATCAAGATAAAACGAATGACAATGTTAAGGAGAAGATTGAGCGCCTAACTAAAGAACTAAACACTCTTAAGTTATCTCATGAAACTATCTTGGAAGATCATTGAGAACTTTTAGAGACTCATGAGAAGTTACACTTTGAAAAGCTCAACCTTGAGCAAGAGCATGAGTTTTTAAAGGCAATCAATGATGATCTTCGCAAGAAAAGTTCTTCTTACATTGCCAAGCATTTACTCTTATCTACTTACATGCCAGAAGTCAAGTCTAGTAACAAGAACAAGATAGATTCTTCTTCTAGTAGTAACAATAATCATGCTAAATCCAATGTTGTTGCTTCTAGTAGTTTTCTTGATTCCACTAATGATTCTCTTAGCCAAGTTACAATTGAGAAAGAAAATAGCTTATTGAAGGGAATTATAGAGAAAGGTGTTTACAAGAGCCTTGCTGGAAGTAAGCAATTCGAGGAAATTGAGAATCAAGGTGTTGGTTTTGAACGAAAGTTCAATGCCAATGGAGTTGAGTGGGAAGAAATCAATAGCCCAAGACGAAGTTTGTTCCTCAACAAGAGAAGTATGATCCTACTTCTTTCAAAGGAACACAAGCTCAAGATGATCTTCCACCACAAGACCACAAGCAAAAAGGCAAGGACAAGCTTCAGGAGGAGATTGATGCATTTGAAGAAGCTCCTAAGGCCTTGGTCAAGTGGGTTCCCAAGACTACATCAAGTTCTACTTCATCGAGTACAACTACAACTCCAAGTATTCCCATCAAGATGATGTGGATTCCAAAGAAGAAGAACTAGAGAGCTCTTGAGGGTGACTCCACCAATATACTTCACTTATATCGTTTTGGCAAGAACAAGTGCAATCAACTTCCACATCTTGCACTAGTTCAAGGAGTCACAAACTCTCTTGTTGGTAAGACAAGGACAAGGTAACCTAATGCTTTCATGGACATCATCTTGTGTGTGCATCACTCTATGTCTATGGATATCCTTGTTTGTTCCTTGTGGGACTAACCCGTGTAGGTATTGAAAGTGCAACTCACTCCAATGGATTGCTCCAAATGATCTACATGAACATTGAGCACCCACATCTTCAACACCTACATGAAGTCATCATCGACAAAACCCAAGGTTAGTTCATCCCTCTTAGGGGGATCTCACATCTAGGGGGAGCTTTAGTCTAAGAATTGAGTTAAAGCAACTCTAATGGTGTGAACACAACAATGCTTTATGTAAAAGTGGTAACCCCACTTGTGCTTAAACGTTGAGTATGACCTATGATCAAATGTTATCATTTGACTCCTAAGTCAATATACTCATATATAGATGACCTAGTCATCGCCAATTGTTTGATAGATGCTAGAATTGGTTGTGCATGCTTTGCCACATATTTCATTTGCCATTTTATTGTGTGAGCATGTTGGTTGCATATTTTACTCATTCGAGGACATCAACTTGTTGTTTTGATTGTTTTCTTTATTTCCTTTTGCCAAGTGGATGGACAAGAATGCCTACGAACCTTCTCTAGCTATCTATGATTTTCTTGTCTCAAAATCTATTCATGCTACATCACAAAGTTCGATCAAGTCAGATTCGAACCACTTTGTGTGAGGAGCACTTGGAGTCCCCGATTCGTCATAGACTTAAACTTCCAAAACCTCTTTATGCATTTCGGTCTGACCGATTCACCCTTTTCAGTCATACCGAGATCACTAAGTTGATTTAGGTTTTCAACCTCGGTGCAACCGATTAGAACCTTTCGGTCACACCGAGTTGCAGTAACTGCTTGCAGTTTTGCATCTCGGTGCCACCGAGTTGTTCCACTTGGTCACACCGACAGGGTCAGGCTATATATACTCACGGGTCAAATTTTGGAAATTTTTCTGAAACCCTTCGCCCGCGCATAACCTACTCTGCCTCTTCGGGTCTCCGGATCGTCCTCTTCGCCGCCAGTGACCTCCCGCTGCTGGTCTCCGCCGCCATCAACGACATTCTGCCCCATCATTGCCGCCGTAGCAAGTTCACCGCCGAGTTAGGGTATGAAGTTGATACTTTGTGCTACTCTTTAACTCTGATTCGGAGCACATTGCTTTGCCAAAAGCAGCCACCAGGACAAGGAAGAAGAAAACCTCAGATTCTGAAGATGAGGATTATGTGGCTGTTGAAGATGAGGCCACTTCTTGTTGTCTGGTCTGCCTACAATCAACTGGATCCTTAGGCACACATTACTACCCAAGTCTGGATATCACAAGATGATCAGAGGACATGCTATCAACTTGCTGCATTTGTTTGATGTGCCTCAAAAATTCAAAGTCATGAGTCTGATTGTGGAAACAATCAAGAGAACAACAACTGATCAGAAGAGAAGTTGTGAGTATGCTCCACACATTCAGGAGCTCATCAACTCAAAGATGGGCACATGCACATATCTATTGGATAAGGAGCATCTACCCTTATATCCTGAGTTTGAAGATAACATAGTTGAGCTGAATGAGGAGGAACCATCATCTGTGCAAGCACATGAGAAGAGAGAGAAGGCAAGGGCAGAGAAAGCTGCCAGGATGCCAACTACTGAAGAGGCATCTCAAGTGTTCCTGAAGAGCAAGCAAGATTAGCTTGGCTATCTGATTGCCGCCAACTTGAGAATTGAGAAGGGCTTGGCCACCCTGACTCAAAACCAGGAGAGTTTGGAGAGGATCATTGAGCAGAAATTCTATGCTCTTGATGTCAAGGTCACTAAGATCCAAACCGTAGTTGAGAAAATTCAGGAGGATGTGGAGGAGAAGACGGAAAGTCTACTACATATGCATTTGCTAGAGTGCCCAGAGGACAGAGATCTGCTGTAGTGCCTGTTCCAGATACTAGAGCTACATCATCTGCACCAGCTGCCACAGATTCAGTGCCACCAGCTCTAGCAGCCACTCCACCAGCTCCAGCTACATCAACTGATGCTTTCGTCCTTGGAGTCATCTCTACAGCACCTCATGAAGACCAAGCGTGAGAGTCTTTAGCACTATGCATTTTTGAACTTTTTGGTAACTTGTTGCCAAAGGGGGAGAAAAATGTATAGATCATAGGCTTCAAGAGAGAGTGTTGCTTTTTATCTCTCTTTTTTTTGGTGGTTGAACTTCTTTATTGTGTGCTTGCTTGATACACTATGTCTTTTATGAGATACTTGGATGATCATGTGTATGATCATATGCTATGCTACCCTTAATGCTTGTTGGATGATATTAACTCTTATATCCTTATATAATCATTCACTTTGCTTGGTGATGAGTGCATATGTTCAATTATTATCATTTTGAGCGCTCCAACAAGATGTATGTGACATGAAAGAGTAACCCATGGTCCTAACACATTGTGCATTTGTAGTCCAAAGCAAATTTTAAATAGTGCACAAATTTAGGGGGAGCTCTTACTTATCACATACTTCTCAAAGAGACGATGTTTTTCAATCTTATTATCATTAGTCGAAGCTTTGATCTATATGCTGTCATCAATTACCAAAAAGGGGGAGATTGAAAGTGCAACTATCCCTGGGTGGTTTTGGTAATTCCTAACAACATATAGCTCATTGAGCTAATGCTATTTCAAGATAAATATTTCAGGAAAGCTCAATGATTGTCATGGCATGGTTGAGAAAAGTGGACCCCTCAAAATGCTAAGGACAAAAGAATTGGCTCAAGCTCAAAGCAAAAGACTCTACATTTTACTTTTAGAGATCCAAGGTCACATTGAGTCCATAGGAAAAGCCAATACTATCAAGAGGGGATGAGGTACTGCTTAATGGCTTGCTTTCTCAAAGTGCTTAGTGATATGCTCCAAAATCCCTCAACTACTTTATCACATCCACATATGTCCCAAACAAAAGTCAAACTCGGCCCCACCGAAACTGTCTATCCGGCGCCACCGAGTTCAGTTGTCATAGCCATTGCCACAAACCCTAGTCTTTTCGGTCTCACCGATAGGGATATCGGTCTCACCGAGATGGGATTGTAATCTCTATGTTTCAATTCGTAACGTTTCGGTCAAACCGAGATGAGCGATCGGTCCCACCAAGATTGCAATGCAAACTCACTGTTTCGCTTTCGTAACGTCTTGGTCCAATCGAGATGAGCGAATCGGTCCCACCGAGTTTGCCTGACCAACTCTCTGTGTGTCTATTACCAAAATTGGTCTCACCGAGTTTGTGTAATCGGTCTCACCGATATTACGTTATGCCCTAACCCTAACAGTATCGGTCCCACCGAGTTGACATGTCGGTCCCACCGAAAGCCTAACGGTCATATTATTGACTAAATCGGTCTGACCGAGTTTCATGATTCGGTCCCACCGAGTTTGGTAAGTTGTGTGTAACGGTTAGATTTTGTGTGGAGGCTATATATACCCCTCCACCCACTCTTCATTCAAGGAGAGAGCCATCAGAACATGCCTACACTTCCAACATACATTTTCTGAGAGAGAACCACCTACACTTGTGTTGAGGTCAAGATATTCCATCCTACCACATAAATCTTGATCTCTAGCCTTCCCCAAGTTGCTTTCCACTCAAATCTTCTTTCCACCAAATCCAAATCCTATGTGAGAGAGTTGAGTGTTGGGGAGACTATCATTTGAAGCACAAGAGCAAGGAGTTCATCATCAACACACCATTTGGTACTTCTTGGAGAGTGGTGTCTCCTAGATTGGCTAGGTGTCACTTGGGAGCCTCCGACAAGATTGTGGAGTTGAACCAAGGAGTTTTTAAGGGCAAGGAGATCGCCTACTTCGTGAAGATCTACCCTAGTGAGGCAAGTCCTTCGTGGGTGACGTCCATGGTGGGATAGACAAGGTTGCTTCTTCATGGACCCTTTGTGGGTGGAGCCCTTCATGGACTCGCGCAACCGTTACCCTTCATGGATTGAAGTCTCTATCAACGTGGATGTACGATAGCACCACCTATCGGAACCATGGATAAAAAAATCTCCGTGTCAACATTGCGTTTGCCTCCTCAAACTCCTCCCTTTACCTTCATATGCAATTGTTTTACATTCCACTGCTATACTCTTAGAATTGCATGTGTAGGTTGATTGCTTGACTTGTTCTAAGTTGCTAAAATCTGCCAAGAACTAAAATTGGGAGAAGGCTAGATTTTTAGTTGGTCAAGTAGTCTAATCACCCCCCCCTCTAGACATACTTTCGATCCTACACTTATCACAAGTGGCAATATAAAGTGACGTTCATTTGCATTAAGATTTTGTGCATCCAACCATAAAATAGCATGACAACCTCTGCTTCCCTCTGTGAAGGGCCTATCTTTTATTTTTATCTTCTACCTTATACAAGAGTCATGGTGATTTTCACCTTTCCTTTTTACACTTTATCCTTTGGCAAGCACTGTGTGTTGGAAAGTATATATATATATATATATATATATATATATATATATTGTCGGGTGGTAGGTGCGACATATGCCAACGGGTGGCTTATCATTGTGGGAGCCAGTAAGACATCGCCGGTACCTGGAAACGGGATGAGGCGAAGACATGCATGCCGGCGGATCTTACCCAGGTTCGGGGCTCTCCGTGGATATAACACCCCTAGTCCTGCTTTGCGGGGTCTCCACATGATCACTAGATCAACAAGTGGCTACAAGAGGCTCCTTGAGCTGTTCGGCGGGAGGAGGAAGAAGGGCAAGGTTAGCTCTCTTCTCCCCTCAATGTAGTGTATAAAACTCTCAGAGATCAACCCTTTGCATGGGTGCCCTTGGGGGGTTTATATAGGCCTACCCCCCAGGGGTATAATGGTAATCCGACTGGGCGTGGGACCTAGCCGTCAGTGTCTATGTTCGGCGGCTTCTCTGCCGGCCGCTGGGGCCCGCCGACTAGTGGGTCCCGCCGGCTGCCGCCCTCTTGGTTGACAGGCAGGCCCCACCGCCTGGGGATCTTGTCGGGGCCTGGTTACTGTTGCCTCGCCCTTGATGATGAGGGCTTCGTCGAGGTAAGCATGGCTACAATGCCGCCGCCTGGCGGTTTCTCACTATAGCCTTACCTCGTCTTGTCTCCTTATTGGTGCGCGTGCTTGGAGGGGGGAGCAAGCCGGCTATTGGGAGCCGGCCGCATCCCAGGCTAACTGGGGGAGGCATGGCCGCCTTCGGGCGTCTCTCTGACCGAAGGGGCCCGCCGCCTGCGGGCCGTACTGACAGCCTGTCGTGGAGGGCATCATGGTCAGCATGGCAACAGTGCCACGCCAGACGGGTGATGGCTGCCTCGTACGGCCTACTGTGGCCATGCGTGCTCCGGGATTCGGGGGTGGCAGGCTTCACTGTTGCCATGCCCTGTCTCATCACCGTTATGGGGGTGCGGACTTTGAGGGCACGATCTTGGCCGCTTGCCAGGGGCCGGCTTCTTGGAGTTGGTCTTTTCGTGGCCAGCTTCTTGGAGTCGGTCCTATCGTGGTCTTCTCCATGAGAGTTTATGGCTGGGCCACCTTCTTGTAGTCGTCCTATGAGACAGCCGGCCAGGGGAAGGCGGCCCCATGCCTTGGGTGCTTGAAGGCTCAATCGGCCTGTCATTTTTTCGAAGGGCCAATGGGAGCCGGCTAGGCTACCCGTGGTCATTTACTCCGACAGTAGTCCCCGAAGCTGGTTGGGCTTCGTGGCTAAAAGGGGAACGAGAAGCTCAATCAGCTTCCTATCCCGAAGAGCCAACAGCTAGGAGCCGGCTTTGATCAGGCGCGCCGTCTTGGCGGGGCTTCTTGAAAACTGAAGGCGGGAATCAGCTGGTGTGCATGCCAGGCTGCGGGCTGGCCGCTTGCCGCCTGCGCGCCACCTGGCACCCTTCGGCTGGAGGAGCCTGTCAGCCCACGCGCGCGACGGAACGTCGCCGCAGGCTGGGGCCCGCCACCTCCATGGCTCGGCCCAAGTGTGGATCTTCTGTGGCCCGAACGGACTGCTCGCCTTTCGACGGCAGTCTCCGCACGTCGTTTGGGGCATAATAATCGCGGGGCGTGGGGGAATGGGCGCAGTTAATCCCACGTCCCCCCATGCCTCACCTCCTCAGCTTCACTGCACAAGGCTATAAGTAGGGGGAGGAGGGGGAGCAGCAGGCGCTCGCACGCTCGCCCTCGCTCCGCCATTTTCTTCTTCTTCCTCCTCCTCTCCGTCGTCGCAGCTGCTCGCCGCCGCGCCGTCCTTCCGCCAATCTTCTTGGCGCGCCGTAGCTTAGCTGTAGCCGAATCGCGCGCCCTCCGCCGTCGAGCTTTTCCCGTTGCCTCGCCGTCCTCATGGCGCGGTCCAGCTCCTGGGATGGCTCCAATGTTCACGAGGACCACGTCGACTTCCTCCACAAGACGCGGCGATTGCCGGGCAGAGATTATGTGCGGGTCTGTCTCGCGCCGGAGGGAGAGATCTCGCCAGTGCCGGAGGAGGACGAGCGGGTAATCTTCCGCTCGCACTGCCTGCGCAGCATCGGCCTGCCGGCGAGCGGTTTCTTCGCTCCTTCCTCGAGTTCTATCATCTCCAACCGCACCACCTTACCCCAAATACGGTGGTGCTGCTATCGGCCTTCGTCACTCTGTGCGAAGGCTTCCTTGGTGTCCTCCCCACCCTTGAACTTTTGGGGGAAATTCTTCCAGTCCTAACTCGGCACCGTCGTCGCGGGCGTGCCTGCCCCCTACGACGCCTTCATCACCGTGTGGAGATCGACGGGCAACAATCCGTTTCCGCCCATTGTGTTGATCCAGTCGGTGAAGCTCTGGTAAAAATCTTACTTCTACGTGAAGAACGTCGCTTCTCAGGGTGACTTCGTCAATCTGCTGGCTTACGCAGCCGGCTCGCCGGCTGGGAGGCAGCCTTCATGGTCCTTCCGAGCCAGGATGCTGTCTCCGGCTGGGGCTGCTGCCGTCGCACGGCTCCGGGTGCTGGTCCAATCGGAGGGCCTGACCGGGCCCGACCTGATAGCCGCCTTCGTGGAGTGCCGGGTGCTCCCACTCCAAGGCCGCCCTCACATGATTTGCCAGATGAGCGGTCGATTCAACCCAAGTCGGCTAAGCACCAAGGAGATGCCTCATGCCGAGGTATCTTATATGGTGAATTACATCGCCAACTGCAAACTCACCGAGGAGTGGCAGTTCAGCAAGGAGCCGTACTCTCGTGCCAATCCTCCGCCTTTGGTAAGCTTCCCTTCTTTTCTCCTTCTCTTGTTGCCGAGTTCATACTGGCCGACTCTTGACCAGTCGACGTGTTTTTAACAGAGCCCCCGCCTTCGACAGGCGGCCGGATCCACGTGGGTGGAGCGCCAGTTCGTCCCTGACCGCGGGACGGACGACTTGGACGATTCCGACTTGAGGGCGGCCGCTCTAGACGACGACGCCATAGGGGGATGCGGCGAGGCAGGCGGCTCCAGGCTTGGTGCCGGCTTCGAGGACTGGCCGGATGACGACGAGGCCGACGTTGTTCCGCGCCGTCAGCCAATGTCCGATCATCAAGGCGCGGGCTCATCTGCCGCACCGGCTGCTCGTGGTGGCATGCAGAAACGCCAGGCCACGCTGACCCTCTTCGGCAGTCGGCCGAAGAAGCCCAGGGGTACTACGGCGGCGACCAAGCGGGACGAGGCGGCCGCAAAGGCAGCCCGCTTCCGCAAGGTGTTGAAGCAGCCGTAGGTGGTTTCGGCGTAAGTGTCAATTCTCTCATGCCTTTCTTTTTTCTCTTCGGTTGTCATTCTTCTAAGCCTTTCCCTTGACTTATCAAACAGGGCTCCACTTTCTCTCGAGCGGGTCACGGCCGGCTCCGTGGTTGGAGCGGGAGGACGGTCTGCGAGCGCCCGCTGCGTGGACCCCCATGTTGA
This sequence comes from Triticum aestivum, assembly GCF_018294505.1. Lineage (NCBI taxonomy): Eukaryota > Viridiplantae > Streptophyta > Magnoliopsida > Poales > Poaceae > Triticum > Triticum aestivum. The sequence goes on along the minus strand of NC_057798.1, from coordinate 596,488,080 downwards.
TCTCCTAGCGGCGACGGAGCGGAACGCGCGCGAGGAGCGGGAGGCGGAGGAGCAGAGGGCGGCCGCCGCCAGGGCAGCATAGGAGACGATGGAGGAGTCAGCGGAGGCGCGAGCCGATGCGGCGGCCAAGGCTCAAGCGGAGGCTGCGGCCGCGGAGAGGGCGGCGGAAGCCCTGCGTAACCAGCCTCCGCGGCTCGTCATCCCCTTTGCACCGTCGCTCCCGATATCCCAGTGCCCCGCCGGAGGAAGCCGGCCGCGACCAGCCGGCGATGGAGAGGGAGGAGGGCTACGCAGTCGTCCTAGAGAGAGGGGCGGCACCGCCATCGCCGACTGGAGCGGGCCAAGGTGGCCGGCCTGACGCGCCACCTGAGCAGCCGGCTGGAGGCGAGCCGACTGTGAGGGCGGATCTTGTGGTCCTGTCGCCGTCTTGTCGGCGCGCAGGGAAGGCAACTTCAGTGCCGGACCCACACAAGACCGTGGGCTCCGGCCCATCGGCCCAGGATCTGGAGACGACCAGCGCCAACTCGCCAGGGTGGACGCCGGGCGGTGGAACGGCCGTGCTGAACGTGGCGGCGCAGGATGTTCGGGATTAGCTTCAGTTCTAGGCCGCCGCGCTGAAGCAGTATACTCAAGAGTTTCTTGCAACGCGGACGGCCATTCATGTGAGTCTTCCCGCTTTTCGTCGATTGCTCTTGATTTCTTCCGTGGGGGCGCGTCAGCGCACCCACTGGGTGTAGTCCCCGAGTTCCGAGTCGGCTGCCGAGCAGGCGGCTTGGAACTTCTTAGTAGACTTTTATGGATGTCTTGTTCTTATTCGCACCTCTGTCCTATTGGCAGGACTATCACAACCTCCATGCGATCGCCTTCAACTCCCAGGCCTAGGAGATGAACCAGAAGACCACCAATCTGACTGAGAGTTGGAGTAAGTGCTTCATTTTTTATCTCATGTGGGGGCGCGTCAGCGCACCCACTGGGTGTAGTCCCCGAGATTCGGGCCGACTACTGAGCAGTCGGGTTGGATCTTTCCTGCTGACTTCTTCCTTATTGCTTCTTCTTCTTCTTCATATCTGCAGGGGCCAATGCCGACCTGCGGGAGCAGCTAGGTGGGGCACAGACCGCCCTTTGCGCCAAGGAAGCCGAGTGCAACACCTTGGCTCAGGAACGTGATCGCTTGGCCAAGAAACTGGCCGACCAGGAGGAGAGCCATAAGGCGGCCCTGAAGGCGGTGCAGGACAGCGAGGCCGCCCCTCAAGCCGAATATGAGACCGAGGCGGCGAGCTAGACTGAGGCGAGGCAAGCGCTGTGCGAAGGATACAGCCGGGTTGAAGATTTGATTGACAGTAGGCCGCCTTCTTCCTCGTCCCTTTGCTCGCCACCTGGCATCTGGTCTGTCTTCTGACTTTGTGCTGCTCTTTTCTTCTTTGTGCAGATTACTTCCCTGGTTACTCCGTTGCCGCCAACCAAGCCATCGAGGCCCACTGTGATGCTCGACGGCAGGCTGGGGTTGAGATCGTGCCGGATGCTGGTCGGTCGCTTGAGGAGCAGCTTCTGGCGATTCAAACCCGCCTCCAGCCGGCTTACCGCATGCTCCGCTGTCTTCAGCGTGCCAGGGCGCAGGTGTTGGCCGCCCTCTGGCCCGACGAGGTGGTTCCCTGCACCCCCAGTCGGACTGCTGACTGGCTGGAGGTAGCAGTCGGCCGCTTCGAGGCTTGGAAGGCTTCTGCGGCTCGGTCTGGCGCCAGGCGGGCGCTAGAGTTCATCCGAGCTTAGTATCCTGGGCTGGACTTGGGCCAGCTGGCCACCTGGCGGTAGCAGGCCAACGAGGAGCTGGAGGCAGTGCGACCGGTTATCATCCAGCGCGCCTCGGTGATCGCCGACTATACCTACACTAGTGCCTTTTCCCCTAAGGTAAATGATGACGACGTTGCTCAGCTGAAGGAGTGGTCCGGGCTGAACCCGGCAGAAGGTGAAGACTCGGCGGAGGAGATCGGTTCCAGTGACGAAGGCGAATAGGAGGAGGGGGAGGATGGCGAAGATGCCGCGCTAGACGGTGGAGCGACCAGCCAGCCTCAGCCTGATCGTGCCTCCAGCAATGAGGCGCGTGCAGGCGCGCCGCCTGCAACCGGTGACGATCATGCCGAGACTCGTCAGCCGGCCACTCCTCTAGCCGACACTGCCATCTCCACTAACCTGCCTGGCTCGCCTGTTGCTCCCTTGGCCTGATCCCCTATCTTTGCCTTCCTGCTTATTACTCTTTGAACAACTTTTGTTAAATTTGCGCAGTTCCACCTACCGGGGGTGTATTCCAACTATGTTGAATGCTGGCCTTTCGAAGGCCTTTTGTGTAAATATAATCATGCATGTGCTTGGCTTCCGTTCATATTTGCTTTTCATCCTTTGGCTGTTTCCTTTGCCGCCCTCCCTTGGTCGCTGCCTTCCCAGCCGGACAGTTGCTCTGCAGTCTGTGGCTGAGGAAGGGCTTGGCCGTTTGGGAGGACAAGTACTCGAGCTTTCTTAGATTGTAGCAGGGTGAACGGGAAGCCGGCCAGCCGGCTTCTCTGACAGCCGGTTGGTGGGGTGGGAAGCCGGCTTGTGTTATATAAGTTCGTTAGTCCTTAGCCGTTTTTCATGTGGGCATCCTTTCCTGCCTTTGCCTCTTGCCAGTCGGACAGCCGATTCTTCGAGCTGCGACTTTCAACAAGAGAGGGCTTGGGTGTCGGCACACTACTTGTTTGACTGCAGGTAGAACTTGAATATAACTCAAGGCGGCAAGTCCCCGGGCCGACTGATCGAACCCGGTGCCGGACAAGAAAACAAATGTAGTAACATAATCATAGGCATGATACTCATCATACATAGATAAAAGAGGATAGTCCCCGAGTGCTCCTCGGGGGACCCGTTGTCTTGTGCTTAATACAAAAGGTAGTGTGGTACATACTGCATTTTAACTGTAAAATCTTCGAAGGAGATTGGCGTTCCATGGTCGTTCCGACTCCTTGCCAGATTCATCCCTCTTGCGTGCCTTCGGCTTCTACGCGTTGATCAGGTAGTAGGAGTCGTTGCCTAAGGCCCTGCTGATGACGAAGGGGCCTTCCTAAGGGGACGAGAGCTTGTGTTGGCCGGCTAATCGCTGGATCAGCCGGAGCACAAGATCACCCTCTTGGAAGGATCTTGGCTTGACCTTTCGGTTGTGGTAACGGCGTAAACCCTGCTGGTAGATGGCAGACCGGCTGAGGGCTAATAGCCGGCCTTCTTCTAGCAGGTCGACGCCGTCTTCTTGCGCTTCATTGGCCTCCGCCTCCGTGTACATGGTGACCCGAGGTGAGTCGAACTAAATGTCAGTTGGGATGACAGCCTCGGCACCATATACAAGGAAGAAAGGGGTGAAGCCGGTTGACTTGTTTGGGGTAGTGAGCAAACTCCAGAGGACGACCAGCAGATTGTTGAGCCAACAGCCGGCCGAACGCTCCAATGGCACGACCAATCGGGGCTTGATGCCGGAGAGGATGAGGCTGTTTGCTCGCTCGACTTGGCCGTTTGACCGCGGGTGGGCAACGGACTCTAAGTCCAGTCGGATGCCCTGTGTGGCGCAGAAACGTGCCAGTGCTCCCTTGGCAAAATTTGTGCCATTATCAGTGATGATGCTGTGTGGTACGCCATACCGGGTTGTAATATCTGCGATGAATGTCATGGCAGTTGGCCCATTCAGTTTCTTGATCGGCTTCGCTTTAATCCACTTGGTACATTTGTCCACGACGACGAGCAGATGTGTCATGCCACCGCGCGCCGTCTTGAATGGGCCCACCATGTCCAGTCCCCAGACGGCAAAAGGCCAGGTGAGGGGGATGGTCTTGAGTGCAGAAGCCGGCAGGTGTTGCTTGGAGCCGAAGACTTGGCACCCTTTGCAGTGTTTGACTAACTCCTTGGTGTCTTCCAAAGGAGTTGGCCAGAAGAATCCATGGCGGAAAGCTTTGGCGATGAGTGATCTTGAGGCCGCATGGTGGCCGCATTCACCTTGGTGGATGTCTTCGAGGATTGCTATGCCCTTCTCTGGTTCGACGCAGCGCTGGAAGACTCCAGTGATGCTGCGCCTAACGAGCTCTCGGTTCATTATTGTGTATGCTCCGGCTCGACGTTGGACTTGTCTTGCCGAGATCTCATCGGTCGGTAGCTCTCTGTTTACCAGGAAGTTGAGGATGGCTTGGGCCCATGATGGAGCTGCGATTTCTTCTATTGCCAATATGGCTACTGCGACCAAGGCGGGTGGGCTGGGTGGTGAAGAGTTGGAGTCGGCCACCGCCTATTGTGTCGATGCAGTCGCCGGGCCGACTGTTGTAGTCCCCGGGCCGACTACCGTAGTCCCCGGGCCGACTGCCGTAGTCCCCGGGCCGGGTTCTGAAGTCCCCGGGCCGGGTGCGACTATGGCAGTCCCTGAGCCGGGTGCGACTATGGCAGTCCCCGAGCCACCTGTCGAAGTCCCCGAGCCACCTGCTGTTGGAAATATGCCCTAGAGGCAATAATAAAAGTATTATTATATTTCAATGTTCATGATAAATGTCTTTTATTCATGCTATAACTGTATTATCCGGAAATCGTAATACATGTGTGAATACTTAGACCACAATATGTCCCTGGTGAGCCTCTAGTTGACCAGCTCGTTGTGATCAACAGATAGTCATGGTTTCCTGACTATGGACATAGGATGTCGTTGATAACGGGATCACATCATTAGGAGAATGATGTGATGGACAAGACCCAATCCTAAGCATAAGCATAAAAGATCGTGTAGTTCGTTTTGCTAGAGCTTTGCAAGTGTCAAGTATCTCTTCCTTCGACCATGAGATCGTGTAACTCCCGGATACCGTAAGAGTGCCTTGGGTGTATCAAACGTCACAACGTAACTGGGTGACTATAAAGGTGCATTACAGGTATCTCCGAAAGTAGCTGTTGGGTTGACACGGATCGAGACTGGGATTTGTCACTCCGTATGACAGAGAGGTATCTCTGGGCCCACTCGGTAATGCATCATCATAATGAGCTCAATGTGACCAAGGTGTTGGACACGGGATCATGCATTACGGTACGAGTAAAGTGACTTGCCGGTAACGAGACTGAACAAGGTATTGGGATACCGACGATCGAGTCTCGGGCAAGTAACGTACCGATTGACAAAGGGAATTGCATACAGGGTTTGATCGAATCCTCGACATCGTGGTTCATCCGATGACAACATCGAGGAGCATGTGGGAACCATCATGGGTATCCAGATCCCGCTGTTGGTTATTGACTGAGAGCGTCTCGGTCATGTCTGCATGTCTCCCGAACCCGTAGGGTCTACACACTTAAGGTTCGGTGACGCTAGGGTTATTAGGAAGACTAGTATGTGACTACCGAATGTTGTTCGGAGTCCCGGATGGGATCCTGGACGTCACGAGGAGATCCGGAAGGGTCCGGAGGTAAAGATTTATATATGGGAAGTTGTCAAACAGACACCGGGAAGTTTCGGGGTCATACCGGTATTGTACCGGGGCCACCGGAAGGGTTCCGGGGGTCCACCGAGAGGGGCCACCCCTCCCAGGGGGCCACATGGGCTGCGTGGGGCAGGGAGCCAGCCCCTGGTGGGCTGGCCGCACCCCCTCCCTTGTGCCCATGCGCCTAGGGTTGAGGGGGGAACCCTAGAGGGGGCGCCCCCCTTGGCTCGGGGGGCAAGCCACCCTCTCCCCTCTCCCCTAGGCCGCCGCACCACCCCCTAGATGGGTTCTAGGGGGCCGGCCCCCTTCTCCCTTCCCCCTATAAATAGAGGGGTGAGGGGAGGGCAGCCGCACCACCCTCCAAGGCGCAGCCCTCCCCTCCCCAACACCTCTCCTCCTCCGTTGTGTGCTTGGCGAAGCCCTGTCGGAGTACTGCCTCTCCACCATCACCACGCCGTCGTGCTGCCGGTGGAGCTGTCTTCCTCAACCTCTCCTTTCCCCTTGCTGGATCAAGAAGGAGGAGACGTCTCCCATCCCGTACGTGTGTTGAACGCGGAGGTGCTGTCCATTCAGCACTTGGTCATCGGTGATTCGAATCACGTCGAGTACGACTACATCATCACCTTGCAAGCTTCCGCACGCGATCTACAAGTGGTATGTAGATGCAAACTCTCTCCCTTGACTCGTTGCTTAGATGAACTCATAGATGGATCTTGGTGAAACCGTAGGAAAATTTTTAATTTTCTGCAACGTTCCCCAACAGTGGCATCAGAGCTAGGTCTATGCGTAGTTCTCTTTGCATGAGTAGAACACAACTTTTGTTGTGGGCGTGGATTTTGTCATCTTACTTGCCTCTACTAGTCTTTTCTTGCTCAACGGTATTGTGGGATGAAGCGGCCCGGACCAACCTTACACGTACGCTTACGTGAGACCGGTTCCACCGACTGACATGCACTAGTTGCATAAGGTGGCTGGCGGGTGTCTGTCTCTCCCACTTTAGTTGGAGCGGAATCGATGAACAGGGCCCTTATGAAGGGTAAATAGAAGTTGACAAAATCACGTTGTGGTGATTCGTAGGTAAGAAAACGTTCTTGCTAGAACCCAATTGCAGCCACGTAAAAGATGCAACAACAATTAGAGGACGTCTAACTTGTTTTTGCAGCGATTGATCATGTGATGTGATATGGCCAGAAGTTGTGATGAATGATGAATTGTGATGTATGAGATCATGTTCTTTGTAATAGGATTCACGACTTGCATGTCGATGAGTATGACAACCGGCAGGAGCCATAGGAGTTGTCTTTATTTTTGTATGACCTGCGTGTCATTGAACAACGCCATGTAAACTACTTTACTTTATTGCTAAACGTTAGTGATAGAAGTAGAAGTAGTCGTTGGCGTGACAACTTCATGAAGACACGATGATGGAGATCATGATGATGGAGATCATGGTGTCAAGCCGGTGACAAGATGATCATGGAGCCCCGAAGATGAAGATCAATGGAGCTATATGATATTGGCCATATCATGTCACAACTATATAATTGCATGTGATGTTTATTATGTATTATGCATCTTGTTTACTTAGGACGACGGTAGTAAATAAGATGATCCCTTATAAAATTTCAAGAAGTGTTCTCCCCTAACTGTGCTCCGTTGCTACAGTTCGTCGCTTCTAAGCACCACGTGATGATCGGGTGTGATGGATTCTTACGTTCACATACAACGGGTGTAAGACAGATTTACACAGCGAAAACACTTAGGGTTAACTTGACGAGCCTAGCATGTGCAGACATGGCCTCGGAACACGGAGACCGAAAGGTCGAACACGAATCGTATGGAAGATACGATCAACATGAGAATGTTCACCGACGATGACTAGTCCGTCTCACGTGATGATCGGACACGGGCTAGTCGACTCGGATCGAGTAACACTTAGATGACTAGAGGGATGTCTAATCTAAGTGGGAGTTCATAATTTGATTAGAACTTTATTATCATGAACTTAGTCTAAAACCTTTGCAAATATGTCTTGTAGATCAATGGCCAACGCTAATGTCAACATGAACTTCAACGCGTTCCTAGAGAAAACCAAGCTGAAAGATGATGGCAGCAACTATACGGACTGGGTCCGGAACCTGAGGATCATCCTCATAGCTGCCAGGAAACAATATGTCCTAGAAGGACCGCTAGGTGACGCTCCCGTCCCAGAGAACCAAGACATTATGAATGCTTGGCAGTCTCGTGCTGATGATTACTCCCTCGTTCAGTGCGGCATGCTTTACAGCTTAGAACCGGGGCTCCAAAAGCGTTTTGAGCACCACGGAGCATATGAGATGTTCGAAGAGCTGAAACTAGTTTTTCAAGCTCATGCCCGGGTCGAGAGATATGATGTCTCCGACAAGTTCTACAGTTGTAAGATGGAGGAAAACAGTTCTGTCAGTGAGCACATCCTGAAGATGTCTGGGTTGCACAACCGTATGACCCAGCTGAACATAAACCTCCCAGATGAGGCGGTCATTGACAGAATCCTCCAGTCGCTCCCACCAAGCTACAAGAGCTTTGTGATGAACTACAACATGCAGGGGATGGAAAAGACCATTCCTGAAGTGTTCTCGATGCTGAAGTCAGCAGAGGCTGAAATCAAGAAAGAACATCAAGTGTTGATGGTCAATAAGACCACTAAGTTCAAGAAGGGCAAGGGTAAGAAGAACTTCAAGAAGGACGGCAAAGATGTTGCCGCGCCTGGTAAGCCAGTTACCGGGAAGAAGTCAAAGAATGGACCCAAGCCTGAGACTGAGTGCTTTTATTGCAAGGGGAAGGGTCACTGGAAGCGGAACTGCCCCAAATACTTAGTGGATAAGAAGGCCGGCAACACCAAAGGTATATTTGATATACATGTGATTGATGTGTACCTTACCAGTACTCGTAGTAACTCCTGGGTATTTGATACCGGTGCCGTTGCTCATATTTGTAACTCACAGCAGGAGCTGCGGAATAAACGGAGACTGGCGAAGGATGCGCGTCGGGAATGGTTCCAGAGTCGATGTGATCGCCGTCGGCATGCTGCCTCTACATTTACCTACGGGATTAGTTTTGAACCTTAATAATTGTTATTTAGTGCCAAGTTTGAGCATGAACATTGTATCTGGATCTCGTTTAATACGAGATGGCTACTCATTTAAGTCTGAGAATAATGGTTGTTCGATTTATATGAGAGATATGTTTTATGGTCATGCTCCGATGGTCAATGGTTTATTCTTAATGAATCTCGAGCGTAATATTACACATGTTCATAGTGTAGATGCCAAAAGATTTAAAGTTGATAACGATAGTCCCACATACTTGTGGCACTGCCGCCTTGGTCACATTGGTGTCAAGCGCATGAAGAAGCTCCATGCCGATGGACTTTTAGAGTCTCTTGATTATGAATCGTTTGACACGTGCGAACCATGCCTTTTGGGCAAAATGACCAAGACTCCGTTCTCCAGAACAATGGAGCGAGCAACCAACTTGTTGGAAATCATACATACCGATGTGTGCGGTCCAATGAGCGTTGAGGCTCACAGAGGATATCGTTATGTTCTCACTCTCACAGATGACTTGAGTAGATATGGGTATGTCTACTTAATGAAACACAAGTCTGAGACCTTTGAAAAGTTCAAGGAATTTCAGAATGAGGTAGAGAATCAACGTGACCGAAAGATAAAATTCTTACGATCAGATCGTGGAGGAGAATACTTAAGTCACGAATTTGGTACACACTTAAGGAAATGTGGAATCGTTTCACAGCTCACGCCGCCTGGAACACCTCAACGAAACGGTGTGTCCGAATGTCGTAATCGCACCCTATTGGATATGGTGCGGTCTATGATGTCTCTTACCGATTTACCGCTATCATTTTGGGGATACGCTCTAGAGACAGCTACATTCACTTTAAATAGGGCACCGTCTAAATCCGTTGAGACGACACCGTATGAATTATGGTTTGGAAAGAAACCTAAGCTGTCGTTTCTAAAAGTTTGGGGATGCGATGCTTATGTCAAGAAACTTCAACCTGAAAAGCTCGAACCCAAGTCGGAAAAATGCGTATTCATAGGATACCCTAAGGAAACTATCGGGTATACCTTCTACTTAAGATCCGAAGGCAAGATCTTTGTTGCCAAGAACGGATGCTTTCTGGAAAAAGAGTTTCTCTCGAAAGAAGTAAGTGGGAGGAAAGTAGAACTCGATGAAGTACTACCTCTTGAGCGGGAAAGTGGCGCAGCGCAGGAAACCGTTCCTGTGATGCCCACACCAACTGAAGAGGAAAACAATGATGATGATCAAGGTACTTCGGATCAAGTTACTGCTGAACTTCATAGGTCCACAAGGACACGTTCCGCACCAGAGTGGTACGGCAACCCTGTCCTGGAAATCATGTTGTTAGACAACAATGAACCTTCGAACTATGAAGAAGCGATGGCGGGCCCAGATTCCAACAAATGGCTTGAAGCCATGAAATCCGAGATAGAATCCATGTATGAAAACAAAGTATGGACTTTGACAGACTTGCCCGATGATCGGCGAGCGATAGAAAACAAATGGATCTTTAAGAAGAAGACGGACGCGGATGGTAATGTTACAATCTATAAGGCTCGACTTGTCGCTAAGGGTTATCGACAAGTTCAAGGGATTGACTACGACGAGACTTTCTCTCCCGTAGTGAAGCTGAAGTCCGTCCGAATGATGTTAGCAATTGCCGCATACTATGATTATGAGATATGGCAAATGGACGTCAAAACGGCATTCCTTAACGGGCATCTTAAGGAAGAACTGTATATGATGCAGCCGGAAGGTTTTGTCGATCCTCGGAACGCTAACAAAGTATGCAAGCTCCAGCGATCCATTTATGGACTGGTGCAAGCATCTCGGAGTTGGAACATTCGCTTTGATGAGATGATCAAAGCGTTTGGGTTTATGCAGACTCATGGAGAAGCCTGCGTTTACAAGAAAGTGAGTGGGAGCTCTGTAGCATTTCTCATATTATATGTAGATGACATACTCTTGATGGGAAATAATATAGAATTTCTGGACAGCATTAAGGCCTACTTGAATAAGTGTTTTTCAATGAAGGACCTTGGAGAAGCTGCTTATATATTAGGCATCAAGATCTATAGAGATAGATCGAGGCGCCTCATAGGTCTTTCACAAAGCACATACCTTGATAAGATTTTGAAGAGGTTCAAAATGGATCAGTCCAAGAAGGGGTTCTTGCCTATGTTACAAGGTGTGAGATTGAGCTCGGCTCAGTCACCGACCACGGCAAAAGATAAAGAAGAGATGAGTGTCATCCCCTATGCTTCAGCCATAGGATCTATTATGTATGCCATGCTGTGTACCAGACCCGATGTAAACCTTGCCGTAAGTTTGGTAGCAAGATACCAAAGTAATCCCGGCAAGGAACACTGGACAGCGGTCAAGAATATCCTGAAGTACCTGAAAAGGACGAAGGACATGTTTCTCGTTTATGGAAGAGACGAAGAGCTCGTCGTAAAGGGTTACGTCGACGCTAGCTTCGACTCAGATCTAGATGACTCTAAGTCACAAACCGGATACGTGTATATGTTGAATGGTGGAGCAGTAAGCTGGTGCAGCTGCAAGCAGAGCGTCGTGGCGGGATCTACGTGTGAAGCGGAGTACATGGCAGCCTCGGAGGCAGCGCATGAAGCGATTTGGGTGAAGGAGTTCATCACCGACCTAGGAGTCATACCCAATGCGTCGGGGCCGATCAAACTCTTCTGTGACAACACTGGAGCTATTGCCCTCGCCAAGGAGCCCAGGTTTCACAAGAAGACCAGGCACATCAAGCGTCGTTTCAACTCCATCTGTGAAAATGTTCAAGATGGAGACATAGAGATTTGTAAAGTGCACACGGATCTGAATGTCGCAGATCCGTTGACTAAACCTCTCTCGCGTGCAAAACATGATCAACACCAGAACTCTATGGGTGTTCGATTCATCACAATGTAACTAGATTGGTGACTCTAGTGCAAGTGGGAGACTGTTGGAAATATGCCCTAGAGGCAATAATAAAAGTATTATTATATTTCAATGTTCATGATAAATGTCTTTTATTCATGCTATAACTGTATTATCCGGAAATTGTAATACATGTGTGAATACTTAGACCACAATATGTCCCTGGTGAGCCTCTAGTTGACCAGCTCGTTGTGATCAACAGATAGTCATGGTTTCCTGACTATGGACATAGGATGTCGTTGATAACGGGATCACATCATTAGGAGAATGATGTGATGGACAAGACCCAATCCTAAGCATAAGCATAAAAGATCGTGTAGTTCGTTTTGCTAGAGCTTTGCAAGTGTCAAGTATCTCTTCCTTCGACCATGAGATCGTGTAACTCCCGGATACCGTAAGAGTGCCTTGGGTGTATCAAACGTCACAACGTAACTAGGTGACTATAAAGGTGCATTACAGGTATCTCCGAAAGTAGCTGTTGGGTTGACACGGATCGAGACTGGGATTTGTCACTCCGTATGACGGAGAGGTATCTCTGGGCCCACTCGGTAATGCATCATCATAATGAGCTCAATGTGACCAAGGTGTTGGACACGGGATCATGCATTACGGTACGAGTAAAGTGACTTGCCGGTAACGAGACTGAACAAGGTATTGGGATACCGACAATCGAGTCTCGGGCAAGTAACGTACCGATTGACAAAGGGAATTGCATACAGGGTTTGATCGAATCCTCGACATCGTGGTTCATCCGATGACAACATCGAGGAGCATGTGGGAACCATCATGGGTATCCAGATCCCGCTGTTGGTTATTGACTGAGAGCGTCTCGGTCATGTCTGCATGTCTCCCGAACCCGTAGGGTCTACACACTTAAGGTTCGGTGACGCTAGGGTTATTAGGAAGACTAGTATGTGACTACCGAATGTTGTTCGGAGTCCCGGATGGGATCCTGGACGTCACGAGGAGATCCGAAAGGGCCCGGAGGTAAAGATTTATATATGGGAAGTTGTCAAACAGACACCGGGAAGTTTCGGGGTCATACCGGTATTGTACCGGGGCCACCGGAAGGGTTCCGAGGGTCCACCGGGAGGGGCCACCCCTCCCGGGGGGCCACATGGGCTGCGTGGGGCAGGGAGCCAGCCCCTGGTGGGCTGGCCGCACCCCCTCCCTTGGGCCCATGCGCCTAGGGTTGAGGGGGGAACCCTAGAGGGGGCGCCTCCCTTGGCTTGGGGGGCAAGCCACCCTCTCCCCTCTCCCCTAGGCCGCCGCACCCCCCCTAGATGGGTTCTAGGGGGCCGGCCCCCTTCTCCCTTCCCCCTATAAATAGAGGGGTGAGGGGAGGGCAGCCGCACCACCCTCCAAGGCGCAGCCCTCCCCTCCCCAACACCTCTCCTCCTCCGTTGTGTGCTTGGCGAAGCCCTGTCGGAGTACTGCCTCTCCACCATCACCACGCCGTCGTGCTGCCGGTGGAGCTGTCTTCCTCAACCTCTCCTTTCCCCTTGCTGGATCAAGAAGGAGGAGACGTCTCCCGTCCCGTATGTGTGTTGAACGCGGAGGTGCTGTCCGTTCAGCACTTGGTCATCAGTGATTCGAATCACGTCGAGTACGACTACATCATCACCTTGCAAGCTTCCGCACGCGATCTACAAGTGGTATGTAGATGCAAACTCTCTCCCTTGACTCGTTGCTTAGATGAACTCATAGATGGATCTTGGTGAAACCGTAGGAAAAATTTTAATTTTCTGCAACGTTCCCCAACACCTGCTTGGTTCCCCAAGTCGGATCCGACTGAGTCGGGGTCAGGCGGTACGAAGATGGACTCAGATTCTGGAGATGGCTTGAGGAGGCGTCGGAGAGAGACGCCGGTTGGTATAGCTTGTCGGGTGGAGCCTATTCGTGCCAGGGCATCTGCTTGCTCGTTGTCGGCCCGTGGCACGTGGAGGAACTCACATCCTTCAAAATATCCACTGATTTGCTGAACGAGGAAGCGGTAGCTTGCCATGTTTGCGTCCTTAGCATCCCAGTCGCCAGATGATTGCTGGACTATCAAATCCGAGTCGCCATAACACAGGATCCGGCGGATGCCGAGTTCTTTGGCTAGCCAGAGCCCGTGTATGAGTGCCTCGTACTCGACCACATTGTTGGAGGCGGCAAAATGAATTTGCAATGTGTATCTGAGTTTGTCGCCCTTGGAATAGGTGAGGACGATGCCGGCTCCCAAGCCAGTGCGCATCTTGGATCCATCGAAGTGCATCCGCCAATGAGTGGAGTCGGGGGCCGGCGGCCGGTACTGGGTCTCGGCCTAGTCGACAAGGAAGAAGGCCAGTGCCTGGGACTTGATGGCGGTGCGGGGCTGGTGGAAGATCGTGTAAGGAGCCAGCGCAATGGCCCATTTTGCCACCCGGCCGGATGCATCCCGGCTGCCTATGATCTCGGCGAGCAGGGCAGTACATACGACCGTGATGGGGTGCTCTTGAAAGTAGGGCTTGAGTTTCTTGGCGGCGAAGTACACACCATAGCACATCTTCTAGTAGTGTGGGTAGTTCTGCTTCGAGGTGGACATTACTTCGCTCAAATAATACACCGACCTATGGACTAGCTGAGCTCGGCCTTCTTCTTGGCGCTGAACCACGATAACGGTGCTGACCACCCGGCTAGTGGCGGCAATGTAAAGGAGCATGGGCTCTTTCTTAGTCGGTGCCGCCAAGATGGGCGGCGTGGTTATCATCTTCTTTAGATCATGGAAAGCTTGGTATGCTTGGTCGTTCCACTCGAAGTGAGTGGACTTCTTCATGAGTCGGTAGAGGGGGAGAGCTTTCTCTCCGAGCCGGCTGATGAAGCGGTTCAGGGAGGCCACGCATCCGGTAAACTTTTGGACGTCTCGCAGCTTGGTAGGGATCTTCATTCTCTCTATGGCCTTGATCTTCACTGGGTTCGGAGACCAGGAAGCCTAGAAGCTGGTCGGCTGGTACTCCGAACACTCTCGGGGTTGAGCTTGATCTGAAACCGGCGCAAGTTTTCAAATGTCTCTCTGAGGTCTTCCAGTAGGGTGCCATGCTTCTCCGTCTTCACTACGACATCGTCTACATAGACGTGGGCATTTCTGCCGAGCTGCTTGAGGAGGCATTTCTGCATGCAACACTGAAAAGTGGCACCGGCATTTCTCAAGCCAAATGTCATAGTTAGGTAGCAGAAAGCTCCGAATGGTGGGATGAAGGCGGTCTTTAGGTGGTCATCCGGATCCAACTTTATCTGGTGGTAGCCTGAGTAAGCGTCCAAGAAGCTCAACAACTCGCATCCGGCTGTGGAGTCTATCACTTGATCGATTCGAGGTAAGGCAAATGGATCTTTGGGGCGGGCTTTGTTGAGGCTGGTGTAATCTATACACATGCGCCACTTGTTATTCTTCTTCAAAACAAGGACCGGGTTGGCAAGCCATTCTGGAAAGAACACCTCCATAATGAAGCCGGCTGCCAGAAGCCAGGCTATCTCTTCTCCTACAATCCTTCTCTTTTCCTTCGACAGCCGGCGGAGGGGTTGCTTGACTGGTTTTGCATATGCTCGGACGTGTAATTTGTGCTTGGCAAAATCCTTCGGAACACCCGGCATGTCCTTGGGGGACCATGCGAAGATATCCTGATTCTCACGGAGGAAATCGACGAGCTCGCCTTCCTATTTTCTATCCAAGTTTGCTCCAATGGCAGCAAACCTCTCCAGGTGCTCTGGGTCCAGAGGTATCTTCTTTATTTCTTTGGCCGACTGGAAAGAACCTTGAGCATCAGATTCCTTGGGGTCAGGGGACAAGGCCGGCTGCCTATCGGCCATGGCCACGACTCGATCCAGCATCTTTTTCTCTTCAGCAATCACGGGACTCGGCCAGCCGGCTCCTAGCTGCCGCACACTCAGAGGATTTCTTGTAGTCTCCGGCTATGGTGATGATGCCCTTGGAACTCGGCATCTTCATCTTGAGGTAGGCGTAGTGGGGTACGTCCATGAACTTGGCCAAAGCAGGTCGACCAAGCAATGCATGGTAAGGGCTCTCCAGATCCACTACTTCAAACCATATTGCTTCTCGACGAAAATGAGCCTTGCCCCCAAAGAGGACATCCATCTTGATCTTGCCGATTGGTGAACAGGACAGGCCGGGTACGATGCCATGGAACACAGTCCGACTAGGCATGAGCTGCTTCAGCTTGATGTTCAGCTTCTCCATGGTGTCACAGTACAGTATGTTGATGCTGCTCCCACCATCTATCAGTACGCGGGAGAAACAGGCAGCTCACCTTTTTGTTGCGAGGGTGGGGTCCAAAACCAATGCGTAAGAGCTGGGAGACGTCATCACTTCTGGGTGATCGGCCCGGCTCCAGCTGATAGGCTTCTCCGACCAGTGCATGAACTTGGGGTTGTTCGAGGCGACCGTGTTGACTTCTTGGTGCTGTCGGCGCCGGCTGCGCCGATCTTCAGTCTGGCTTGTAAAGACAATGTAGGCGGCATGCTCGTCGGGGAACTCGTCTTGAACAGCCCCAACCGCTGGCCGAGCGGCCGGCTGCTGAGGGGCTGGAGGCGGCTGGCCAGCAGGAGGAGGCGGCACCAGCCCTTCGCCCTTGGAGATTCATGTGAGCCAATGGCATTTCCGAGTCATTTGGTTGGACGGCTTCGCGCCGCTGTGGAACTTGCAGGGGGCGTCAAGGGTTTGCTCGTAGAAGAAAGCCGACTGCCAAGCCGGCCTGCCGCCCTTCTGCTTCTTGGGCGCGGGCCGCTCATCGGGTTGTTCGTCTTCGACTGTGGCCACTTGCCGACTAGTGGAAGGCAGCATAGGGGCCTTGCGCTTGTTGTCGTTCTGGTACGGGCGTCGGTTGGAGTCTCCAGCCGGCGTCTTGGGAGCCGGAGGTAGCACCTTCTCGGAGGCGTCTACTCGGAGCTCGGTCTTCATTGAAGAGTCGGCCGTGGCGTACTTGTCTGCTATAATCAGCAGCTCGTCGAGGGTAGTCGGCTCATCGCAGTGGAGTCGGTGCTTGAGGAGTGTGTCTTCTCGGCATCCAGCGGTGAAGTATTCTATGGCTTGAACCTCGTGCACCCCCTCGTAGGAGTTGCAGAGCTAGGCCGAACGCGTGAGGTAGTCGCGTGTTGATTCGTTGGGCCCTTGAACGCACATGGAGAGCTGGCGAGGCTTGGGGGGCCGCGTGTAGGTGCTGGCGAAGTTGCAGATGAAGACTTCTGTGAAGTCTAGCCATCTGTTGACACTGTAAGGCTTGAGGCTGTTGAGCCAGGTGCGTGCCGTGCCTTGGAGCATGAGGGGGACGTACTTCACGGCAACACGCCTGTTGCCGTTTGCTATGCGAACTGCGATGGAGTAGTCGATCAACCAATCTTCCGGCTTCATGGAGCCGTTGTACTTGGGCGTGTCTCTCGGGAGTGAGAACCCTTTGGTTAAGGGCTTGTCACGGATGTGGGGGCCAAAGCAGGGCGCGCCGACATCGTCTTCTTCTTCCAGCGCCAGGGATCACGCTAGGCGGTCGATCCGATGGCGGGCGTCATTCTCGCCGACTCCTTCATGATGACCTAGTCGGCCGCTGAGAGTCGGATGCGTGACAGGCGGCGGGGTGGGATATCTCTCCCCACGAGGCGGAGGAGGAGGTGGATTGCCTCGTCGTTCCACAGCTCGAGGGCGGCCTTCTGCGTCGCGCTCGATGGTGATTCGAGTCTGACTGCGGCTAGCAGCCGGCTCCTTCTCTTGTCTTGCATGGGCGCCGCCTGCAGTCGGCGTTCGTGACGTCGCACCATGCTCTCGGCATGGGGGAGGACTTCCAGCGTGGGCGTTAGCTTCATGTCGCTCTGTAGCCGCGTCGATCAACTGCTGGATGCGTCTGGTCATGTAGGGGAGCTCGTCGGCCCCCAGTCCATTCAGCTCATCTACGGCCGCCTGGGCAGTGCGTAGGTTCTCGAGGGGCGTGGCATAGACTGGGTGGTCTGCTCCCAGCATGTTGGCGATGGCTGCGCCACGCTTCTTGACGACGCCGGCTCGGCTCGGCCCGTCATGAGGCGGCGTACCGTAGGTGGCACGGTCAACTTCACGCTGGTGAGCCTCAGTGAGGCGTCTCATGGAGGCTATCTTCTGGCCCTCCGCAATGAGGGTGAGGCGGCGTGCCTCAAGCGTCTCGGCGTCGGCCGGGATGGGGGCGGACAAGTCGTGCAGCGCCGCTTGCAGGGCGTCGTGGGCGTTCTCGCCAGAGGTGACGCCGTGGATGATGACTAGTACCTCGATGATGGTGCTGCCATCGCTGTCGGCTCGAGGAAGAGGGTCGTCGAAGATTATTATGTTGGTGGGGAAAGTGTCAAGCGATGCCGTCTCGGTGTCGACAAGCATTGGGTCGGTGGAGCCAACCGACTCCAGATCCGCAGTAGACTCGCTGGAGACGTGGAGTTGGTCGAGGAGGCTGACGAGGCGGCTCTCGGGGCAGCCCGTGCCTACGTCAGATGCGGGCTCGTCGGAGATGCGGGCTTCGCCAAGAAGATCGGCGAGGCAGCTCACCGCGCAGGCATCGTCGACGCCTTGCAGCGCGTCGGGGCAAGCGCCATCGGGCGTGCCGGGCTGGCTACGCTCGCGAGGAAGGAAAAGGGTTCCCGTCCAGAGCAGGTCTCCGAACGACGGTGCACCTGGCCCCACGGTGGGCGCCAAATGTCGGGTGGTAGGTGCGACATATGCCAACGGGTGGCTTATCATTGTCGGAGCCAGTAAGACATCGCCGGTGCGTGGAAACAGGATGAGGCAAAGACATGCACGCCGGCGGATCTTACCCAGGTTCTGGGCTCTCCGTGGAGATAACACCCCTAGTCCTGCTCTGCGGGGTCTCCGCATGATAACTAGAAACAAGTGGCTACAAGAGGCTCCTTGAGCTGTTCGGCGGGAGGAGGAAGAAGGGCAAGGCTAGCTCTCTTCTCCCCTCAATGTAGTGTCTAAAACTCTCAGAGATCAACCCTTTGCATGGGTGCCCTGGGGGGTTTATATAGGCCTACCCCCAGGGGTACAATGGTAATCCGGCTGGGCGTGGGCCCTAGCCGTCAGTGTCTATGTTCGCCGGCTTCTCCGCCGGCCGCTGGGGCCCGCCGACTGGTGGGTCCCGCCGGCTGCCACCCTCTTGGTCGACAGGCAGGCCCCACTACTTGGGGGTCTTGTCGGGGGGCTGGTTACTGTTGCCTCACCCTTGATGACGAGGGCTATGTCGAGGTAAGCATGGCTACAGTGCCGCCGCCTGGCAGGCTCCAACTGTAGCCTTACCTCGTCTTGTCTCCTTAATGGTGCGCGTGCTTCGATGGGGGGAGCAAGCCGGCTATTGGGAGCCGGCCGCATCCCATGCCGACTGGGGGAGGCATGGCCGCCTTCGGGCATCTCTCTGACCGAAGGGGCCCGCTGCCTACGGGCCGTACTGACAGCCTGTCGTGGAGGGCGTCATGGTCAGCATGGCAACAGTGCCACGTCGGATGGGTGATGGCTGCCCCATACGGTGTACTGTGGTCATGTGTGCTCCGGGATTCGGGGGTGGCAGGCTTCATTGTTGCCACGCCCTGTCTCATCACCGTTATGGGGGTGCAGACTTTAAGGGCCCGATCTTGGCCGCTTGCCAGGGGCTGGCTTCTTGGAGTCGGTCTTTTCGTGGCCGGCTTCTTGGAGTCGGCCCTATCGTGGCCTTCTCCATGAGAGTTTATGGCTGGTCCGCCTTCTGGTAGTCGGCCTGTGAGACAGCCGACCGGGGGAAGGCGGCCCCATGCCTTGGGTGCTTGAAGGCTCAATCGGCCTGTCATTTTTTCGATGGGCCAATGGGAACCGGCTAGGCTACCCGTGGTCATTTACTCCGACATATATATATATATATATATATATATATATATATATATATCCAATTGGATGTAGATTTTCATAAAGTATTATTGTTGACATTACCCTTGAGGTAAAAGGTTGGGAGGCAAAACCAAAAGCCCCTATCTTTGTCTGTGTCCGATTGAAACTTAATACCCATAAGTATTGCGTGAGTGTGAGCAATTGTGAAAAACTAAAGGATAGTTGAGTATGTGGACATGCTGAAAAGCTCCTATATTGACTCTTTTCGATGTTATGATAAATTGCAATTGTTTCAATGACTGAGATTATAGTTTGCTAGTTTTCAGTGAAGTTTCCGATTCATACTTTACATTGTGAATAGATTATTACTTTAGCATAAGAAATCATATGACAATATATATGTTGTTGTACTAATAATGATCATGATGCCCTCATGTCCATATTTTATTCTATCGACACCTCTGTCTCTAAACATGTGGACCTATTTTTCGATATCGGCTTTCGCTTGAGGACAAGCGAGGTCTAAGCTTGGGGAGTTGATTTGTCCATTTTGCATCATGCTTTTATATAAATATTCATTGCATTATGGGCTATTCCTACACATTATGTTACAATACTTATGCCTTTTCTCTCTTATTTTACAAGGTTTACATGAAGCGGGAGAATGCCGACAACTAGAATTCTGGGCTGGAAAAGGAGCAAATATTAGAGGCCTATTCTGCACAACTCCAAAAGTCCTAAAACTCCACGAAAGCCAGTTTTGGAATATATTAAAAATATTGGGCGAAGAAAGCACCAGAGGGGGGCCACCCACTGTCCACGAGGGTGGAGGGCACGCCCCTGCCTCATGGGCCACCTGCCAACCCCCCGATGCCCATCTTCTGCTATATTGCCTTGGAAAAAATCGTAAGGAAGCTTTTGGGACGAAGCACCGCCGTCTCGAGGAGGAACCAATCTAGGGCTGCGGCGGAGCTGTTCTACGGGGGAAACATCCCTCTGGGAGGGGGAAATCATCGACATCATCATCACCATGGATCCTCTCATTGACTGTTTACATCTCATCGTGTTTACCAAGAACACGAGTGATAATTTTGTTTTATAAGAATACAATAGCGACAACTTTATTTTATTTTATTTTACTTTCTGACATAGTTTCCAATTAGGCTTACAAATATTTTACATTGGTAGTAGTTCTGTCATCAAGCTTATGTGTAATGCATTCCTTAGAATGGTGTTTCAACCATTTCTATGTAGGTGGCATGTGTGATGGCACGAGAGAGAGAGAGAGAGAGAGAGAGGGAGGGAGGGAGGGAGAGAGAGAGATTTTGAATGAAACCATCTGTCTGGTTTAAACATAATCAACCATTTGTCTGGTTTAAATATTTATGAGTAATTGAGAGAGAGAGAGAGAGATCTCAATTCTGATCACTTGATTTGCTGCCCCAACTCCTCTAATAATCATTGATGCATGCTTGTTCGCTCTAATCCACAATCAACCATTTGTCCAGTTTAAATATTTATGAGTAATTTAATTTGTTTGTGCCTATAAACCGGTTATAATCTAAACTATGCCAGTACAACAAGTGTGCATTGTAATATGTACTCCCTCCGTTCCTAAATATAAGTCTTTTTAGAGATTCCAATGCAGACTACATACGGAGCAAAATGAGTAAATCTATACTCTAAAATATGTCTATATACATCCGTATGTAGTTCTTATCGAGATCTCTTAATATACTTATATTTAGGAACAGAGGGAGTACAATTTAGTAAACTCATTGCTGTACAATGCCCACCGCTGTACAATGCCCACCACTTGGAAATTGAACTTTGCCTCCTTTCCAAAATACATTATTATTCATGGAGTTTCCTGGGAGTGACAACTTTACGGTGCTTCTTTGCCAGGCTTACAGTATTTCAGGCCTCTATTCCAACACACACATTCCAATTGCCATTGGTGAGCAAATGAGATATGAAGTTACCAGCGATGTTCATTATACATGGTAAAAATAATGCAAATCATGCTTTATGGAGAGTTGAAGTACTGACTATTGATCGGAGAAAATTTATTGGTGACCACTACCCAAGGTGCGTGTAAGCATCTGAAGTTATAGTTTAGATTATCATATTGCCTACTCTTTTAGAAGTAAAAACAATAGCATTATTTCACTTCTACCTTAGATTTTTGGGTACCCTTGTACTATTATCATCTGAGATTTGCATAATTATTTTGAGAATAGGGAGAACTACAACTATGGTTGCCAACTGCCATAGTTAATATATATACCTCTGAAATTGCAGGAATAATAAACATGACCACCATCAGACATGTCTGTTTTAGTTTCTCCAATCTTCAACAAATCTTAAGACCATAAATGGGAGGCAAATTCACCTTCATATGAGTACGCACATGCCCACATTCACCTTTATAAGAACAATCATCTTCTAAAAAGGGCCCCCCATGTGGGGCATCATCAATACATGCGTCCATGAACCGATGGATATAGTAATATATTTTACTTTGGTATTTTGGTACGTCTAAAAGTAGTACTTTTTCTGGCATATGAGAGTTTATAGGACAAGTTTTGATAATCCATGTACAAAAAGGCAACATTTTTAACAAAGGGAAAGATTATGCTTATACTTCATTATGCATCATGTACATATATAATGTTACAGATAATTCCATTGCGTGTGAATGAATAGAACATTGAGAATGTCGCCAGAACAAAACCATGGAAGCAAACTCCTTTTGCTGATATCGCAAATTTTGTGCCATGGTCCATAAAGAGAACAAGTGCTAGTGTGTGTTCCAATCCAGTAAATTTTCTTCATGTGCCACACAAGTGGAGACGACTCTGGTTTTTTACCATGATCTTGAGAGGTACAACTTTATCCAGGTTCTATATGTGTAGACATGCTAAACCCAAATAAAGATGCAACTAATATAACATCTTATATTATCTTTCAGCTATGAACTTTATGACAATAATGACTCTCAAGTTCAGCAAGAGCTCCTACAAAAGATATGGAAAGTGTTTGAGACTATACTAGAAGGGGTAATTACTTCTCTCAGTTCGTAGTGCCTTCTTTTGCTGATACCACTTGGGTTTTGATTTCTTGTAACATTTATATGCACACAAACTGACAAATTTAGGGAAGAAACCAAGGACGGTATTTTGTATAGCTAAGTCCATTGTATTCATTTTGGATTGAAATCCACATTTGGCAAAAGGTCTTGATATATGCCTTGGTCACATGTCTAAATGTTATAAGCATGGCTCCCCACATCCAATTTTTCCGGCCATGGAGCTTCTTTACCTACCATGGCCAAGAAGTCCACAGAATCAAGTGACCATAGTATAGAGCCGGTTGGATACATATCTATAGAATGCTTATATCTCTTGGTAAGTCACCTATTCGGTTGTAATGTAGTATCTGACACCATACTCTTATTATTATTATTATCCTGTCCTCTGTTAAGGAGCGAGCTTAATTTTTTTAACACATATGTCCCTAAAGTAACATAAATACATATGTTTTTTGTTGAACCAGTGACCGTAGAACAATTGTTCTATGATATAATTAATATATATTTACAAGTAAAAGCACACAAACACATATGTCCCTAAAATAACATGATGATATCTTGATTTTTCTTGCTATGAAGAGGTGACATCATAATAGACTTCCCTATGTGATTGTATCAATATCATCAAACCAATCACAGTTCCTGATTTTCTATGAATAAGTTCACTTTTAGTTTGTTTGCCAACTTGATGGTTGCATTCTTACAACTCACGGTGGATCTGTGTGTGAAAGTGTGATCAGGAACAAATATGAAAGAACTAGGAATCAAACAGTGTGTACATTTAGAGGAACTGATTTTTACATGGAGCAACAAGTTACAAAACTAAGGCTAACATTTTGAAGTTATATCTAATTGCTCAGCAAGGACTATGATACATGATACATCAGTAGTATGTACTTGAAGTGTCCATCAGCAATATTTTGTTTCTTAGCTCATTGACGTGCATTGGTACGCGTCGGTGCTATACAGACGGTTTTAAACCCCTTTCCGCGACGGCATTTGGAATCGTCGCCAAGTGAGTGTGGGAGATAGTGGGGCCCTTCCCACACGACCTAGAAACCGTCAGGGATATGCCCTCCTAGCACACACGCTCAGCAAAATGAGGTCGTGTGCGACCGGCGAGCGAGCAAATATGGTTATACATACAATAGTGCTAAAAACAATTATACAGGCGAAATCATTTCCGGTCGTAAGTACATCCCACACAGTCAGCCCCCGCTAAACGTTTCCGTTTGTATGTACATTCCACACAGTCCATCCAAGGAATACATTTCCGTTAGTATGTACAACTCACACAGTCAATAATTTCGAAGCGTGTGTGGTAAGGTGACAATTGCAAACATTTAATAAGAAAGAACTGTGTGTGATGCTGTTGTTAATCGCACACGTTTTTTCTTGGCTGATCGTGTGTGCAGTGGAGATTGATCGCACATATTTTTTTCCTGGCTGATCGTTTGTGCGGTGGAGATTGATCGCACACGTAGTGGATCCTAGAAACGTGTCTGATCTCCACGTCTATCACAGACGTTTCACTTTTGCAAAGCGTGTGCAATGTAATCCCTACTTAATCCCTAATTAAAAAATCACCTTTTTGAATTTGAAAGTAGGGAATCACTTATTTCATATCCAACCATGTTTATTACAAATATAGGTTCAACCATGAATGCATAATTTGATGCACGGGTACATATACTGAAGAACTACAGAAGCACCAAGTAAAGAATGATGGACCATAGTTGTACTAAAGACTATAAAGAGAGAGGCGAATGACATTCTGTTTGCTGGAGAAGCTGAAGCGGAATACCCATATTGTGCCCTCCTCCATGCGTAATGTGCGCACGACTCTAGGCCAACCCCTTGTGATGGCTGCCCGTCCATCCTTCACTGTCTTCATTACGACTTCTCGATGCTCATTGTAGTATGGATCAAATACTTTAACCTTCATTGCGTGTCCACCAATCATGTACTTTGCGAGGTAATCTTGAGTGAACTGCTTCGGGAACCACTACGAGCGAAAAATATTCAGACATTGTTGTCTAACAACTCATTATGGGCAATAAAAAGAGAAGGCTGCAGAGTTTGTTGTTACCATCCTACAACTCACTGTTGTTTTGGATAGAGCATAAACAAATAATTTTCTTGCCACCATTCGTATCTTTTTGCTAATAATCCTTATCTGTTTCCTCACTTGATGCTTGTTCATGAATATCTCATTGCCCCATACGCAAAAAGGGTCGATGCGTGGATCCTTGCCAAGGGCATATGTACCTACAAGCAACAAGTCAATATTAGAAGCTAACAAGTGTCCAGGCATGGATCTATATGCACTACATTATGGAACGACGGGGGAGTACAAGACGAGGGATGAAGATAACCTTGGCAGAAAATGGTGGCCACTCCCGTTGTTGTCCTGCATAAGTAGTGGAAAGGCATGATAAGTACGACAACCTTAACATCAAACAAATATAGCAAAGGTAAACAATATCATCTCCAAATGATAGCTTGAATGTGTTGGTTTCAGCATGCTGTTAAAGCATATATAAAATGGAAGGCAATGTTACCGACAGCAGGTTTAACAGCCATCAAATATTGCAATTCAAACTAGTATTGTTGAAAATGAATAGAACGTAGGTAATGCTTAAACATCACTGGATAAATGTGTAAAACTGAAATAAAGGGCATGTGTTAACTGTTAACTACACCAGGCATAACTGGAACCAAATATAGCCGTTCAAACTAGTATTGATGTAGTCGAGCGGCACAGTTCCGACTTGCACATAATAAACAACACATTGTGAATGACTGAAATAAACAAGGCATAACTGATCAGTATAACAACCAAATATAGCCATTGAAAACTGGACAGAGTCTCACTGGAACCAACCTAACAAGCAAATATAGATAAACATGGCATATGATTGAAAACTGGACAAATGCTCAGTGCAACCAACCTAACAAGCAAATACAGATAAACAAGGCATCTGCTTGAAAACTGGACAAATGCTATAAAAAGCAACCTAACAACCAAACTACAGATAAACAAGGCATATGCTTGATAAATGGACAAATGCTCACTGCAACCTGACTAAGACCAAATACATATAAACAAGGCATCGGTTTGATAGCAGGAAAAATGCTCACTGCAACCAACCTAACAACCTAACACAGATAAACAAGGCATCTACTCATTATAAACAACCAAATATAGCCATTCATGAAACTGAAGTGGACAATTCATACTTAAACTTCACATAGCCCTATTGAACAATACATTTTTGCATAACTGAAATAATTAAACATGGCATAGTTATAGCATTGCACGACGAATGCTACTACAACAGATGGTATGGGTTGGCAAGCTAGAAAAGGTAAGATTTGCTGATAGGATGTTGACTCACATTTCATGGGCCGGATCCTTCCACTTGGAAGAGCACAGACCCATGGTGGAAGAACCTTTGTGGGTGCCCTCCTCATGGTCGTGGTCGATGAGATCTGACTTGGCAATTGAGGATTCCAAGCCGCCGACATAGAATGTGTCCTTCAAAAATGACAAAATGGGCTCGATGGCGTATAAGGATCACAAATCCTTGACCGCTTGGCAGAGGAGATCAGTGGCAGGGCCGTCGAAGAGAGCGACAGCGGTTGAACCAGAGAGGTTGGGGATGGACCATGCAACCTGTGACATGGCCCGCGTGAAGCCGTCGCTGTCGCCGAGCTTGATGCCATAGCCAGCTTTCCCGAGATATAGTAATATGCAAGCCCGCTGAAATGAAGCCTTCGACCTGGCAATGTAGTCAACGTCTTCGCCGGCTTCCATGGTGACGTGTTGCTCCGGGATCGACAGGTCGGGGCGAACGACGACCACCTCGCCAAAGTCCGATGGAGAGGCCATGATAAACCACTTCTTGGCCGAACACTCGTCGGGCTCCCCGGGATACGTGGTCGAGCTTAGGCTGCGACATTCTGGAGCATGGATGTGGATCTGGTGGGGAGGGACACCGCATGCCTCATCTAAAAACTCAGGGGAGTGGGGCGACAGTATGGGAATCGCCGGGTAACCTGAAGTTTATTATCTAAGCTAGGAGGAATGGGCAAACCGGCATGGGTTGGTGGCGGCGACCGTGACATAGGGTTCCAGGGGGGAGGGGGCGGGTGGGGGACTGTGGTGGTGGGGGGGTGTGGTGTTTGAGGATACGTCGTGGCTATTGAAATTTTTAGTAATGGTGGGCGGAGATGGTGGTGGACGAGGGAGGGCGATGGTTCAAATGCGGCTACTGCAATTTTACTATAAGGTCGGTGCTGGAGGAGTGTGGGCGACGGTTGATGTATAACGGCTACTAAAATTTGGGTAAAGGAATTGATGCGGGGCGGGAGTGGCCAAGATCGCGCAGTCGTGGTGATTTCATAGCGCACTTGCATCGCACACGGTTAAGCCAGTACCTGCACCATTTTCTCATGCTTGCACAGTCGTGGTGATTTCACAGCGCACTTCCATCGCACATGGTTAAACCAGTACCTCCACCATTTTCTCGCGCTTGCGCAGTCGCGGTGATTTCATAGCGCACTTGCATCGCACACAGTTAAGCCAATACTTGCACCATTTTGCTCGCGCTTGCGCAATCGTGGTGATTTCACATCACACTTGCATCGCACACAGTTAAACTAGTACCTCCACCATTTGCTCGCGCTTGCGCAGTCGTGCTAATTTTACAACACACTTGCATTGCACATGGTTAAGCCAGTACCTGCACCATTTTGCTCACGCTGGTCACCCTATGGGACCTACTCCCTCCTATCATGCACATTTGTTCTTTTAGAAACTGTGTGCGATGCCTGGTGTGTCGCTGCCTAGCCTTCAATGAGCACTGACACTGGTAGCGGGAAACCAATGGGAGAAGAGGCGGGAAACCGATGAGAGGAGTGGCGGGAAACGGTAGCCTGTTTAGAAAACATACTAGAGAAGAAAGCGCGAGCTAGAAGACACATGCGCATAGTGCTTACCCATGTACTGCATGTGCTGTCGAAAGGGCTGAGGGTTGCCATTTGATCTGGGAGCATCCAATAGTGCAGACGTACAATCCATGGGGTTTGGGTTCTGGCCAATTAGAACGCACGACTTAGATCGCAGGCGGCATCGGCCCCTATTCGGTAGGCACACGACTTTTGTTTGGCCTTTTTATACACTAATTGAGTTTCCTAGGCATTTAATGTCCATAATTCAAATCTAAACTTCAAATACATGCTCAAGTTCACCAAAATGGATAGAAACATTATACATGAAAGTTGGCATGGTGTCACGTCATGAAAGTTGGCATGGTGTCACATCATAGCACATATATGTCATGGTAAAAACATTGTCCAATTTGGGCCAAGCTTTATTACAAACCTCAAATGAACTCTGAAAAGGTTGAAAGTTGGCAGGGTATTATCATTTCACCCACATAGCATGTTCTAAAAAGTTAAGAGGGTTACGACAAAAACTGGATGCACTTCATGTGCAGAATGGACAATCTCTTTCGAAGTATCAGAGTTTTGAAGAAAACTCATCTGTTACAGAGGGATTTCACTTTTTTGAACTTATTTGAACTCCAGACTTTTTGTGTGTTCAAAATGCACCATTCAAAGCCACATCATCAATTTTCAACCCTTCCTGACTTCATTTGGTATTTTTCATGCATTGACTGATTTTTTTTGCTAAATGACCCTGAAATTGAAAAGCACTTCAAATGAACTCTGAAATGGTTGAAAGTTGGCATGCTATATATCATCATTTCACCCGCATTACAAACCACTTACAAATCGGAGCTTCTCTCAACAAGAAGCCTTGTGGTTCCGATAGGGAAACCGTACCGCCGTCCTGGCTCATCCTCAAACATTTGGAATCTCGGGTTTTAAATCCCCATAAAATCCAAAACTCACCAAAAAGTCATCAAAGGTGGCATGGTGTCACGTCATGGCACATATATGTCGTGGTAAAAACATAGCCAATTTGGGCCAAGCCTTATTGCAAACCTCTTACAAACCGGAGCTTTCTCTCAACAAGAAGCCTTGTGGTTCCGATAGGGAAACATGTTCCCCTTGTTGTCGAAACATAATCACGGCCTCTTTTCGCATTGTATTTTCTTCTACGGGCAACATGGAACTACATGATATCCATGCTGAAATTTAAACTTATTCAGTGTTTGTTTGGCCTTTTTATATATACACTAATTGAGTTTCCTAGGCATTTAATGTCCATAATTCAAATCTGAACTACAAATACATGCTCAAGTTCACCAAAATGGCTAGAAAAATTGTACATGCATGTGTCCTTGGGTGTATGTTTAATTAGGTCCAATGCCAGGAATGGGAATGAATTACAACCGTACCGGCGTCCTGGCTCGTCCTCAAACATTTGGAATCTCGGGTTTTAAATCCCCATAAAATCCAAAACTCACCAAAAAGTCATCAAAGGTGGCATGGTGTCACGTCATGGCACATATATGTCGTGGTAAAAACATAGCCAATTTGGGCCAAGCCTTATTGCAAACCTCTTACAAACCGGAGCTTTCTCTCAACAAGAAGCCTTGTGGTTCCGATAATGAAACATGTTCCCCTTGTTGTCGAAACGTAATCACGGCCTCTTTTCGCATTGTATTTTCTTCTACGGGCAACATGGAACTACATGATATCCATGCTGAAATTTAAACTTATTCAGTGTTTGTTTGGCCTTTTTATATATACACTAATTGAGTTTCCTAGGCATTTAATGTCCATAATTCAAATATGAACTACAAATACATGCTCAAGTTCACCAAAATGGCTAGAAAAATTGTACATGCATGTGTCCTTGGGTGTATGTTTAATTAGGTCCAATGCCAGGAATGGGAATGAATTACAACCGTACCGGCGTCTTGGCTCGTCCTCAAACATTTGGAATCTCGGGTTTTAAATCCCCATAAAATCCAAAACTCACCAGAAAGTCATCAAAGGTGGCATGGTGTCACGTCATGGCACATATATGTCGTGGTAAAAACATTTCCAATTTGGGCCAAGCTTTATTACAAACATCTTACAAACCGGAGCTTCTCTCAAGGAAGCCTGATGGTTCCGATAGGGAAACGTGTTCCCCTTGTGGCGAAACATAGTCGCTCCCTCTTTTCGCCTTGTATTGTCTTCTACGTGCAACATGTAACGACATGATATCCATGCTGAAATTCAATCTTATTCAGGGTTCGTTTGACCTTTTTATACACTAATTAAGTTTCCTAGGCATTTAATGTCTATAATTCAAATCTGAAATACAAATACATGCTCCAATTCACCAAAATGGCTAGAAAAATTATACATGCATGTGTCCTTGGGTGCATGTTTAGGTCCCATGCAAGGAATGGGAACAAATTACAACCTGACTGATGTCTTGGCTCGTCCTCAAACATTTGGAATCTCGGTTTTAAATCCCCAAAAATCCAAAACTCAGTAGAAAGTCATTAAAGCTGGCATGGTGTCACGTCATGGCACTTATATGTCGTGGTAAAAACATTGCCAATTTGGGTGAATCTTTATTACAAATGTCTTACAAACCGGAGCCTGTCACAAGAACCCTCGTGGTTTCGATAGGGAAATGTGTCCCCTTGTGGGCCAAACGATAATCGCTCCCTCTTCTAGCCTCGAATTTTTTCTACATGCAACATGTATGGAACAACAGGAGATTCACGCTGAACTTTGAAGTTATTCACGGTTCCTTTGACCCTTTTTATTCATTAATTGAGTTTTCTAGGCATTTAATGTCCATAATTCAAATCCATCTTTGATTAACGAGCTAGTCAAGTAGAGGCATACTAGTGACACTATGTTTGTCTATGTATTCACACGTGTATTATGTTTCCGGTTAATACAATTCTAGCATGAATAATAAACATTTATCATGAAATAAGGAAATAAATAATAACTTTATTATTGCCTCTAGGGCATATTTCCTTCAGTCTCCCACTTGCACTAGAGTCAATAATCTAGTTCACATCGCCATGTGATTTAACACAAATATTCATATCTGTATATGATTAACACCCATAGTTCACATCATCATGTGACGAACACCCAAAGGGTTTACTAGAGTCAATAATCTAGTTCACATTGCTATGTGATTAACACCCAAAGAGTACTAAGGTGTGATCATGTTTTGCTCGTGAGAGAAGTTTAGTCAACGGGTCTGTCACATTCAAAGTTGTATGTATTTTGCAAAAATATTCTATGTCTACAATGCTCTATACGGAGCTACTCTAGCTAATTGCTCCCACTTTCAATATGTATCCAGACTGAGACTTAGAGTCATCTGGATTGGTGCAAAAGCTTGCACCGATGTAACTCTTTATGACGGGCTCTTCTATCACCTCCATAATCGAGAAATATTTCCTTAGTCCTCACTAAGGATATTCTTGACTGCTGTCCAGTGATCTACTCTTAGATCAAAATTGTACTCCCTTGCCAAACTCAGAGCAAGGTATACAATAGGTCCGGTACACAGCATAGCATACTTTATAGAACCTATGACTGAGGCATAGGGAATGACTTTTCAGTCTCTTTCTATTTTCTGCCATAGTCGGGTTTTGAGTCTTACTCAACTTCACACCTTGCAACACAGGCAAGAACTCCTTCTTTGACTGTTCTATTTTGAACTACTTCAATATTTTATCAAGGTATGTATTCATTGAAAATTCTCATAAAGCGTCTTGATCTATCTCTATAGATCTTGATGCTCAATGTTTAAGCAGCTTCACCAAGGTCTTTCTTTGAAAAACTCTTATTCAAGTATCCATTTATGTTATCCAGAATTTCTATATCATTTCCAATCAATAATATGTCATCTACATATAGTTTTAGAAAATGCTACAGAGCTCCTACTCACTTTGTTGTAAATACATGCTTCTCCAAAGGTCTGTATAAAACCATATGCTTTGATCAACTCATCAAAGCGTACATTCCAACTCCGAGATGCTTGCACCAGTCCATAGATGGATCACTAGAGCTTGCACATTTTGTTAGCTCCTTTAGGATTGACAAAACCTTCTGGTTGCATCATATACAACTCTTCATTAATAAATCCATTAAGGAATGCAGTTTTGACATCCATTTTCCAGATTTCATAAAATGTGGCAATTGCTAACATGATTCAGACAGACTTAAGCGTGATACGAGTGAGAAAATCTCATCGTATTCAACACCTTTAACTTGTCAAAAAACTTTTTGCGACAAGTCGAGCTTTGTAGATAGTAACACTACTTATCAGCGTCTGTCTTCCTCTTGAAGATCCATTTATACAATATGGCTTGCCGATCATCGGGCAACTCCACCAAAGTCCACACTTTGTTCTCATACATGGATCCTATCTCAGATTTCATGGCCTCAAGCCATTTCACGGAATCTGGGCTCATCATCGCTTCCTCATTGTTCGTAGGTTCATCATGGTCTAGTAACATGACTTCCAGAACAGGATTACCGTACCACTCTAGTGCGAACTATACTTTGGGAGACCTATGAGGTTCTGAGTAACTTAATTTGAAGTTTTCATGATCATCATCATTAGCTTCCTCACTAATTGGTGTAGGAATCACTGGAAGTGATTTCTATGATGAACTACTTTCCAATTTGGGAGAAGGTACAATTACCTTATCAAGCTGTACTTTCCTCCCACTCACTTCTTTCGAGAAAAACTCCTTCTCTAGAAAGGATCCATCTTAGCAACGAATATCTTGCTTTCGGATCTGTGATAGAAGGTGTACCCAATAGTTTCCTTTGGGTATTCTATGAAGATGCACTTCTCCGATTTGGGTTCGAGCTTATCAGGTTGAAACTTTTTCACATAAGCATCGCAACCCCAAACTTTAAGAAACGACAACTTTGGTTTCTTGCCAAACCACAGTTCATAAGGCGTCGTCTCAACGGATTTTGATGGTGCCCTATTTAAAGTGAATGCAACTGTCTCTAATGCATAACCCCAAACGATGGTGGTGAATCGGTAAGATACATCATAGATCGCACTATATCCAATAAAGTGCGGTTACGACGTTCGGACACACCATAACGTTGTGGTGTTCCAGGTGGCGTGAGCTGTGAAACTATTCCACATTGTTTTATATGAAGGCCAAACTCATAACTCAAATATTCTCCTCCACGATCAGATCATAGAAACTTTATTTTCTTGTTACGATGATTCTCCACTTCACTCTGAAATTCTTTGAACTTTTCAAATGTTTCAGACTTGTGTTTCATTAAGTAGATATACCCATATCTGCTCAAATCATCTGTGAAGGTTAGAAAATAATGATTCTTGCCACGAGCATCAACACTCATTGGATCGCATACATCGGTATGTATTATTTCCAACAAGTCAGTAGCTTGTTCCATTGTTCTGTAGAACGGAGTTTTAGTCATCTTGACCAAAAGGCACGGTTCGCAAGCATCAAATGATTCATAATCAAGTGATTCCAAAAACCCATCAGCATGGAGTTTCTTCATGCGCTTTACACCGATATGACCCAAACGGCAGTGTCACAAATAAGTTGCACTATCATTATCAACTTTGCATCTTTTGGCATCAATATTATGAATATGTGTATCACTACGATCGAGATCCAACAAACTATTTTCATTGGGTGTATGACCATCAAAGGCTTTATTCATGTAAACAGAATAACAATTATTCACTGACTTTAAATGAATAACCGTATTGCAATAAACATGATCAAATCATATTCATGCTCAACGCAAACGCCAAATAAAATTTATTTAGGTTTAACACTAATCCCGAATGTATAAGGAGTGCGCAATGATGATCATATCAATCTTGGAACCACTTCCAACATACATCGTCACTTCACCCTCAACTAGTCTCTGTTTATTCTGTATCTCCTATTTCGAGTTACTAATTTTTAGCAACCGAACAAGTATCAAATACCCAGGGCTACTATAAACACTAGTAAAGTACACATCAATAACTTATATATCAAATATACCCTTGTTCACTTTGCCATCCTTCTTATCCACCAAATATTCAAGGTATTTCCGCTTCCAGTGACCATTTCCTTTGCAGTAGAAGCACTCAGTGTCAGGCTTTGGTCCAGCTTTGGGCTTCTTTCACGGGAGTGACAACTTGCTTGCCATTCTACTTGAAGTTCCCTTTCTTTCCCTTTGCCCTTTTCTTGAAACTAGTGGTCTTGTCAATCATCAACACTTGATGCTCTTTCTTGATTTCTACCTTCGTTGATTTCAACATCACAAAGAGCTCGGGAATCGTTTTCGTCATCCCTTGCATACTATAGTTCATCACGAAGTTCTAGTAACTTGGTGATGGTGACTAGAGAACTCTGTCAATCACTATCTTATATGGAAGATTAACTCCCACTTGATTCAAGCGATTGTAGTACCCAGATAATCTGAGCACATGCTCACTAGTTGAGAAATTCTCCTCCACCTTTTAGCTGTAGAACTTGTTGGAGACTTCATTTCTCTCAACTTGGGTGTTTGCTTGAAATATTAACTTCAACTCTTGGAACATCTCATATGGTCCATGACATTCAAAACGTCTTTGAAGTCCCGATTCTAAGCCGTTAAGTATGGTGCACTAAACTATCAAGTAGTCATCATATTGAGCTAGCCAAACGTTCATAACGTCTCAATCTGCTCCTGCAATAGGTCTATCACCTAGCGGTGCATCAAGGACATAATTCTTCTGTGCAGCAATGAGGATAAACCTCAGATCATGGACCCAGTCCGCATCATTGCTACTATCATTTTTCAACTTAGTTTTCTCTAGGAACACATATAAAAACATAAGGGAGTAACAACGCGAGCTATTGATCTACAACAAAATTTGAAAAATACTATCAGGACTAAGTTCATGATAAATTAAAGTTCAATTAATCATATTACTTAAGAACTCCCACTTAGATAGATATCTCTCTAATCATCTAAGTGATCACGTGATCCAAATCAACTAAACCATGTTCGGTCATCACGTGAGATGGAGTAGTTTTCAATGGTGAACATCACTATGTTGATCATATCTACTATATGATTCACGCTTGACCTTTTGGTCTCAGTGTTCCGAGGCCATATCTGTATATGCTAGACTCGTCACGTTTAACCTGAGTATTCCGGGTGTGCAACAGTTTTTCACCCGTTGTATTTGAATGTAGGGCCTATCACACCCGATCATCATGTCGTGTCTCAGAACGAAGAACTTTCACAACGGTGCATACTCAGGGAGAACACTTATACCTTGAAATTTAGTGAGAGATCATCTTATAATGCTATCGTCAATCAAAGCAAAATAAGATGCATAAAGGATAAACATCACATGCAATCAATATAAGTGATATGATATGGCCATCATCATCTTGTGCTTGTGATCTCCATCTCCGAAGCACTGTCATGATCACCATCGTCACTGGCGTGACACCTTGATCTCCATCGTAGCATCGTTGTCGTCCCGCCAGCTATTGCTTCTACGACTATCGCTACCACTTAGTGACAAAGTAAACAAATTACAGGGCGATTGCATTGCATAGAATAAAGCGACAACCATATGGCTCCTGCCAGTTGCCGATAACTTGGTTACAAAACATGATTATCTCATACAATATGTTGACACCAGATTTTGGCACAGTCAATAACTTATTTAAGATGGCCTCAAATGAAGAAGTGATCTTCATGAAAGAGTTCCGTATTATCGATATGAACATCTTTGAAGTTTGGGTCATCACAGTCCGATTTCATCTCGAAGGCCGAAACTATGCTCAAAGTACTAAGATCTTATATTCAGAGTACAGTTTGGCTGATTAAGCCCCCAAGATGACCTCAAATGGAAAAATTATCTACACGGATTGTCTTCGTCTCGTCGAACGATCGATTTTGATATAAAATTCCTTCCAATCCGAGTTCGTATGCAAAAGTTAGAGCCATCGGAATACAGCCCTGTCAGGAGGCAAAAACTGGCGCGCCCCACCAGACACCCTGTCTGATGGGTAGCGCGAGGGATAGCCTGTTTCGCGCGACCGATTTGACCCTCAAGATGACCTCTGATCAAAAACCGTTCAACATAAAAGTTGATCGTCTCGTCAAAATGGTCAAGATTACTTTTGGGCTTGTTTCCATCCGAGATCGTTTATCACCACAAAAAAGACCCGCAAGGTGCAGCCAGTTTAAACCGAACAGTTTTGGAAAGTTTGGACAAAACCAATCCGAATTTGACTAGGGTTTAGGACGTGAATCCAAGCCTTTTCCTTGCACGGGAAGTCCAGCCGCCTCTTATATACCTAAGGGGTGACGGCCAATTGAACAACACACAATAGACAAAATCATCTACCACTTTTTATCTTTTATCTTTTCTCCTTAACCCTAGTTCTTCTTCTTCCTCGTTCTTCGTTCGTTCTTCTTCATTGCAGGGCGGCGAACCTCAAGGCCCTAGGGGCGATCAGGTTGACCTAGGGCAACCCATAGCCGCCGCGCGCCCTGACGGGGTCCCTCCCGGGCAAGTGGGGTTTCGGGTCTACAAAAGCGCCTGCCGAATTGTCTTGCGTACCGCGCTTTCGGCGGGTCTCCTTCGACGTGAGCTGTGGTGCCTCACCCCCGGCGTCAAGGGTACACGATGACGTGTTTGTGTGCGAACACACTTTTTGGCGACTCCGCTGGGGACGAAGCTTTGAACGGTCTCCGGCCTATTCTTGCTACGAAAGGATCGTTATCTAGGGTTGGCAATCTACAAAGGTAATATGAATACCCAATTCCCTACTGTAGAT
This sequence comes from Triticum aestivum, assembly GCF_018294505.1. Taxonomy (NCBI): domain Eukaryota; kingdom Viridiplantae; phylum Streptophyta; class Magnoliopsida; order Poales; family Poaceae; genus Triticum; species Triticum aestivum. Next base: position 596,451,876 of record NC_057798.1, on the reverse strand, counting down.
GCAAATAATTCATATGGTGTTACTAGATTGTTCAATGAGTATACTCTATCGGCCAGCCCTAGTTTTTTCAATAATGCATCTAATTACGTGCAAGGGACGATTCAAAGTAATTTGCATGCTTTAAGTTCTTATGATACTAGTAACCTACACCATATGTATCCCAACTCTCATGCATCGGCAACCCCACAAATTGTTATGCCGATGAACAACATGGTGAGTTCAGTTAATAAATTTGAAACACCTCATGTTAGAATCTCCAATGCCATGCAAGAAAGTGTTTCACCCTTTTATTCATCGGCAAGTAATGTGCAATATACTAATCCAACCATGCCGATGACGAGAGAATTGGCCATGCTGCTACTAGTTATTCGGCCAGTTACTCTCAAACGTCATATGCTACACCTCATGTTAGTAATTCTTCGGCACCATACACAACTGTAGATGCTCATAATTCGGCTTCACACCTTCCTGGTTATAGCCGAATGAATGTAAATTTTACAGGAGCGGTTGTGCCCAATATTGTAGAAGATGAGGTAGTGGTGGCTGCATTGAAGAGTTTAGCCCAAAATAAGAGAATTAGTGCTCTTTGCCTTGAACAACATGAAAAGGGGCTATTTCCTGATTATGCCGCAATAAAAGCTAGAGTTTGCAAGAAGATGAATCTTTGCCAATTGATAAAATTGGCGAGCAAAAGGATGGTCTTACAACAATGCATATGCCTTCACCTAGTACTACATCATATTATACACCCCCTACACAATTGCAAAATTTCGCAACACCCGTGTGTCATTGCCGAAAGAATCTAAAAGCATTGGGGGGCAATCATATCCGGAGTGGGCTGAAATTGAGAAAAAGCTTAAAGCTAATTTTGCCGCTCGCCGTCAGAAACAAATAGAAAAAGAATTGGCTCAGATAAAAGAAGCATTGCCAATTGGTAGTATCAATGAAAAGAAGGATGATTCGGAACATGAAAGTGCTTCGGTTGAAAAATCCGAATCAAGTAGTATATATTCTGAATCCATCAAATCCAACGAGGCAAGCATTATTGAGAAAGGGCATGGCAAGCATAGGAAAACAACGGTGCTTGATTTTTCTGAAGTTAATGGAACCTACTTCCTGCCCTATGAGTTCCGTGCCGTAGAAATTGACAAGCTTCAAGGACAAGAACAAGTAGCCGAACAAAGTTCGCCGACAAAAATCTTCAAAGCAATGATGCACGGATTCAAGAAAAAGATGATGACAAGGTGTTGGGGAGCCATCCAAAGACGGAGCAAGATGTTCTTCAAATGGCACCACCATCATGCTCTCCCAACATATTTGAAGAGGTATGCATAGCGAGTAATTTACCTATTTTCAGATTTGGTCGCAACTTCATTATTGATGCATCTATAAGAAATATTCTCATAAGTAATTTTGAAAGACCAATGAAGAAGGGTAATTTACTTGTTAGCAATAAAATTGTTATGGAACATATCGGTCAAACCATTGCGCCATTTATAAAGACCGATAATGACTTATTGTTACAGCCAAAGCTTTCCCCGTTGCTTTATCTAAAGTTCATATCTAGTTGGGTAGCTTTGCTTATTTCGTACTTGGCTTGCACTTGGTCTCAACTGAGACATGTATGTTCTAAATATCTTCGTTTCAGAAATTTAAAGCCAAGGTTAAATTCTATTGAGAAAACCGATGCTAATACAATATCTTATCCAAAGACATCGGAGATAGAGTGGAAAACACAATGCATAGCCGAATGGGGAGATTCCAAATCTGAACCATTCGTTTGCTTATCTCCAAAGCCGTTCAAACAGCAAGATCGGCTAGAAAACAAGAAGTATACCTTCAATTCAAGCATGTGTGATCAAATATTTGATTTGTTGCTGAAAAATAATTACATTACAATTCTCGATCACCATGTTAAGCCATCAATCCAAGGATGAATGTATTGTAAGTTGCATGATTCTTCCAAACATAATTTTGAGGATTGCAACATGTTTCGGCAAATAGTTAAATTGGCCATTTAAAAAGGACGATTGAAGTTTGTTGAAACACCAAGAGATGACCAGTCTATTCCGATTGGTCCCGATGGCAAAAGGTTTTTGCATCGGCTGCTTCAAGCCGATCCATTTAAAGAGAATGTAAAAACTGCAGGTGATGGGATCAAGGTTTCAAGTAAAGAAGTTGTTGAAGAGCATCATGAACATAATCTTGAGGGAGAGAATTCCATCAAAGCTACAATGGAGACGCCAAGGACTGGGGGGGCAGCAAGCAAATCCAATGATCGATGAAAGCAAACCAAAAGAAAACAAGGGCCGAAATAAGCGCAAGTGTAAGAGATCAAAAATCACCTTTGCTGAACTATTGGATAAATATCAAAAGATGAGTGAAGAGAAGAATGTTTATTGGCCAAATCATGCAAAGAAACCAAGATCACCCCCAAGGCGCAAATATGAGGATTGGTATTGGCAAAGTGATAATTTTAATGCAACATATTCATATCCTTATTTTGGGCCGCCAATGCCAATGCTGTGGATGCCTCCCTATGCTCATATAGATACATATTCATCATGGGACAGGCATGGTACAAGGGCACATTCTCCATCTTATTCTAGACCATCTCACCAATACTATGCAGCTCCAAGAAGATCAACATTTGAACAATCACGCATCAAAGACCGTTTCAATCATAAGGAATCGGTCCAGAGCTCAAGGAAGAAAAAAGAGGTGGTACAGCAAGTTTACCGTGTGAAAAGAGATGGTCGTAAGTGTGCTACTTCAGATTTGATCTCAAATAACAAAGAGCCAATTAAAGTGTTGACATTGGCTACAAAAGGCAAAGAAGTGAAACAATCAATTGATAAAAATCAGAGTGCCAAATCTGAGGAAAAGAAGTTGAGGGTGCACAAGGCCCAAAAAGAGTTGCCATTGCTTCAAACAAAATCACAGCCGGGGTGCCCACTCGGCTTATCGTATTGGCGAAAGAAGGAATTACAAAAACTTAGTGCACAAGAGCTGAAAAAGAAGAACATGGCATGGGTTCCGAAGAGGAGCAGTCAAAATGAAAGTGATGTGCAACCTTCTATTGCAACAAGTGTTACAAAAGTGAAGAAAGAGAAGGATGGAAGCCAAAAACAGTTAAGCCGAAGGTTTGCATCACCCCATCAAAATCTTCGGTTAGCACATCATCCATATTCTTCAACCATACCATTGATGCCTTTGCCATGGAATTCATCATCAGGTATGATAAATTACCCTCCCTGGATTTATTTTAATCCATGGAAGCGACATAATTTTCTGCATCATGAGAGGGTATTACCAAATCTCTATACATTTTATTAGCTACATTTTTTCTTGCTAATCCAAAGGGCCGAAATATTTGATTGCTATTTCATTTGTTTATTTCGGCTATACATGATTTGGTGAATGAATTCTACATGGGCATTATGTTGATGGCCGGTATTTATCTATCGCCCTAAGAATATGTCAAAGCATGGCTGATGTAGTATCCTAACATCGTCCTTAGTTCAATTAGAGGCCAAAACGAGGTACATGTTCATTGATATTGCCCTTGTCTTTCTAGTACTATGGAGATTATTTTCGACGGTAAATTTGTGGCAATGGCCAAGGTGTTGGTGTTGCTTATTTATCTCCATATGGAGCTATTTTGTGAAGCCTCAGGCCGCTTATAATATTTTTGCACAATCATCAAAGCCGAATATGCATTGTCATTCGGATTGGAGCTTTGCCTTGATATAGGTGCTATACATATTGAGGCTTCCGGTGATTCATTATTAGTAGTGCAACAAATATCCAAGGGTTATCAATGTTTTGACGGATCACTTATAGTTTATCTTTTGGTATGTCTAGATGCAAGATTTACCTTGGGTTGCTTTGAAATTGTTCATATATCTAGGCATGACAATTCGAAAGAGTTGGCACAGCAAGCGTCCGGCTACTATGTTAACCATGGTGTATTGCATTTCTATCAATAGCCGATGCTAGGTCTTGTCAACATAGGTAAGGCTGAATCGAAGCCCACCGCTTCGGCCACTAATGAAACTTTATGCAGGCGAAGTAAGGATTGGAGGAAGTTCATTCTTGATTATCTGCAAAATCCTAGCGAAAGGGTGAACAATATGGTTCGGAGGATGGTTTTGATCTATGGAACCTTATCACCGGATTGTTATAGAATCTGAGAAGTTTTCACCCAAGTTTGCATCAAGAGGTTCAAACAAGCAATGGCCGATATATACTTGTCGTCCTAAGAACATGCAAAATGGCCGATGGAGTGTTGACATCGTCCTTAGAACAAGCTATGCGGAAGTTATTTTTCGGCACACAAACTTTGCCGAAAAACAGGGGGGCATGTGTTGACACCAGATTTTGGCACGGTCAATAACTTATTTAAGATGGCCACAAATGGAGAAGTGATCTTCATGAGAGAGTTCTGTATTGTCGATATGAACATCTTTGAAGTTTGGGTCATCGCAGTCCGATTTCATCTCGAAGGCCGAAACTATGCTCAAAGTACTAAGATCTTATATTCAGAGTACAGTTTGGCTGATTAAGCCCCCAAGACTACCTCAAATGGAAACATTATCTACACGGATTGTCTTTGTCTCATTGAAACGATCGGTTTTGATATAAAAATCATTCAAATCCGAGTTCGTATGCAAAAGTTAGAGTCATCGGAATACAGCCCTGTCAGGAGGCAAAAACTGGCGCGCCCCACCAGACACCCTGTCTGATGGGTAGCGCGAGGGATAGCCTGTTTTACGCGACCGATTTGACCCTCAAGATGACCTCTGATCATAAAACGTTTAACATAAAAGTTGTTCGCCTCGTCGAAATAGTCAAGATTTCTTTTGGGCTTGTTTCCATCCGAGATCGTTTACCACCACAAAAAAGACCCGCAAGGTGCAGCCAGTTTAAACCGAACAGTTTTGGAAAGTTCGGACAAAACCAATCAGAATTTGACTAGGGTTTTGGACATGAATCCAAGCCTTTTCCTTGCATGGGAAGTCCAGCCGCCTCTTATATACCTAAGGGGTGATGGCCGATTGAACAACACACAATCGACAAAATCATCTACCACTTTTTATCTTTTATCTTTTCTCCTTAACCCTAGTTCTTCTTCTTCCTCGTTCTTCGTTCGTTCTTCTTCATTGCAGGGCGGCGAACCTCGAGGCCCTAGGGGTGATCAGGTCGACCTAGGGCAACCCATAGCCGCCGCGCGCCCTGACCGGGTCCTTCCCGAGCGTGTGGGGTTTCGGGGTCTACAAAAGCGCTTGCCGGATTGTCTTGCGCACGCCGCTTTCGGCGGGTCTCCTTCGACGTGAGCTGCGGTGCATCACCCCCGGCGTCGAGGGTACACGGTGACGTGTTCGTGTGTGAACACAATAAAATATAGCATCACATCTTGACCATATCACATCACTACATGCCCTGCAAAAACAAGTTAGACGTCCTCTACTTTGTTGTTGCAAGTTTTACGTGTGCCCTACGGGCTGAGCAAGAACCGTTCTTACCTATGCATCAAAACCACAAAGATAGTTCGTCAAGTTAGTGCTGTTTTAACCTTCTCAAGGACCGGGCGTAGCCACACTCGGTTCAACTAAAGTTGGAGAAACTGACACCCGCTAGTCACCTGTGTGCAAAGCAAGGCGGTAAAACCAGTCTCATGTAAGCGTACGCGTAATGTCGGTCTGGGCCGCTTCATCCAACAATACCGTTGAACCAAAGTATGACATGTTGGTAAGCAGTATGACTTTTATCGCCCACAACTCACTTGTGTTCTACTCGTGCATATAACATCTACGCATAAAACCAGGCTCTGATACCACTTGTTAGGGAAGGTAGTAATTTCAAAAAATTTCCTACGCACACGCAAGATCATGGTGATGCATAGCAATGAGAGGGGAGAGTGTGTCCACGTACCCTCGTAGACCGAAAGCGGAAGCGTTAGCACAACGCGGTTGATGTAGTCGTTTGTCTTCACGATCCGACCGATCAAGTATCGAACGCACGACACCTACGAGTTCTGCACACGTTCAACTCGATGACATCCCTCGAACTCTGATCCAGCCGAGCTTTGAGGGAGAGTTCCATCAGCACGACGGCGTGATGACGATGATGATGTTCTACCGATGCAGGGCTTCGCCTAAGCACTGCTTCGATATTATCGAGATGGATTATGGGGGAGGGGGGCACCACGCACGGCTAAGAGATCCAAGGGATCAATTGTTGTTATGTCTAGAGGTGCCCCCTGCCCTCGTATATAAAGGAGCAAGGGGGAGGGGGCGACCGACCAGGAAGGGCGCGCCAGGAGGAGTCCTACTCCCACCGGGAGTAGGACTCCCTCCTTTCCTTGTCCAAGTAGGAGAGTGGGAAGGAAGGGAGAGAGGAGAGGAAGGAAAGGGGGGCGCCGCCTCCCCCCCCTCCTTGTCCTATTCGGACTAGAGGGGGAGGGGGCGCGCGGCCTGCCCTAGCCGCCCCTCCTCTTCTCCACTTTGGGCCCATGAGGCCCATTACCCCCCCCCCCCGGGGGGGGGGGGAGGGGTCCGGTAACCTCCCGGTACTCCAGTATATATCCGATAACCCCCGGAACCATTCCGGTGTCGGAATATAGTCGTCCAATATATCAATCTTCATGTCTCGACCATTTCGAGACTCCTCGTCATGTCCGTGATCACATACAGGACTCCAAACTATCTTCAGTACATCAAAACACATGAGCTCATAATATAAATGTCATCTAACTTTAAGCGTGCGGACCCTACGGGTTCGAGAACTATGTAGACATGACCGAGACACGTCTCCGGTCAATAACCAATAGCGGAACCTGGATGCTTATATTGGCTCCTACATATTCTACGAAGATCTTTATCGGTCAAACCGCATAACAACATACTTTGTTCCCTTTGTCATCGGTATGTTACTTTCCCGAGGTTCGATCGTCGGTATCTCAATACCTAGTTCAATCTTGTTACCGGTAAGTCTCTTTACTCATTCCGTAATACATCATCCCGCAACTAACTCATTAGTCACATTGCTTGCAAGGCTTATAGTGATGTGCATTACCGAGATGGCCCAAATATACCTCTCCGACAATCGGAGTGACAAATCCTAATCTCGAAATACGCCAACCCAACAAGTACCTTCGGAGACACCTATAGAGCACCTTTATAATCACCCAGTTATGTTGAGACGTTTGGTAGCACACAAAGTGTTCCTCCGGTAAATGGGAGTTGCATAATCTCATAGTTATAGGAACATGTATAAGTCATGAAGAAAGCAATAGCAACATACTAAACGATCAAGTGCTAAGCTAACGGAATGGGTCAAGTCAATCACATCATTCTCCTAATGATGTGATCCCGTTAATCAAATGACAACTCATGTCTATGGTTAGGAAACTTAACCATCTTCGATTAACGAGCTAGTCAAGTAGAGGCATACTAGTGACACTATGTTTGTCTATGTATTCACACATGTATTATGTTTCTGGTTAATACAATTCTAGCATGAATAATAAACATTTATCATGAAATAAGGAAATAAATAATAACTTTATTATTGCCTCTAGGGCATATTTCCTTCAATTACTAGTCCTAGTAGGATTCCACCAAGAGGGAGAGAGAGGGGAAAGGAAGGAGAGGGAGAGGGAGAAGGGAAGGGGGGCACCGCTGTCGGTGTCAGGACCGGCAGATCTCTGGTAGGGGGTCCCGAACTGTGCATCTAAGGATCGAAGGTAACAAGGAGGCAGGGGACATGATGTTTACCCAGGTTTGGGCCCTCTTGATGGAGGTAATACCCTACTTCCTGCTTGAATGACTATGATAAGTATAGGGTTACAAGAGTTGATCTACCTCGAGATCGTAATGGCTAAACCCTAGATGTCTAGCCCGTATGATTGTGTTCTCTCCTATGCACTAAGCCCTCCGGTTTATATAGACACCAGAAGGATCTAGGGTTGTACAGAGTCGGTTACAGAGAAAGGAAGGTACATGATCTGATTTCTAAGGTTGCCATCCACGCAAGGGAGAGTCCTATCCGGACACAGGGGAGGTCCTTCTACCTTGTATCTTAATGTCCCATCAGTCTGGCCCATGTCACATAGGCCGACTCCTCGAGGACCCCATAGTCCAGGACTCCCTCAGTAGCCCCTGAACTGGGCTTCAATGACGATGTCTTCGGCGCGGAGATTGTCTTCGGCATTGCAAGGCAAGTTCCTTCTCCGAGTACTTCAACACAGTCCTCCACACAAAACAGCTGTATCCGGCTTTATTAAACAATTACAGGCTTAAATTGTAAGGGCAGAAATGAAATAAAATAGGCCATGTCCATAGGCGATTGTTTCGGCGAGGCGTTATGTCCTGGCATTGTTAGCATTCCGAACCATTTCACAGCCTCGTTTCGTATTTCAAGGCATGGCCATTGACACGTCTTGTCAAAGCAGAGATCGTGTCCCCTTATCACGGGATTTTCATAAATAGGGGTTTGGGTAATCCAACCATGCCGTTAAAACGTCTCCTCGGGAATAGGCGAGATTTAAGTCTTCTGAGGGGGCGCTTGACATCCACTTCCTTTATAAGAAGATAAGGATCCATATTTTTACCCCACGCCTTCTCCATCCTCTGCCTATCCGCTGTTCGAGCTCTAGCGCCCAAGTCTCAATCCATTCCATCGCCACCAAGCACTCCTAGCCATGTCCGGATCTGGAGCGTAGGTCAAGTGCATGGCATCCTATGTTACAGAGGAGAACATCACGAAGTTCCGAGAAGTTGTGTACCTAGCCACGGACATAGTCCACCGGCTTCCTGCCAAAAAGCAGATCATTCCCGCTCCAGAGCCTAACGAAAGCGTAGTGTTCATTGATACGTCTCCAACGTATCTATAATTTTTTATTGTTCCATGCTATTATATTATCCATCTAGGATGTTTTATATGCATTTATATGCTATTTTATATGATTTTCGGGACTAACCTATTAACCTAGAGCCCAGTGCCAGTTTCTATTTTTCCTTGTTTTTGAGTTTTACAGAAAAGGAATACCAAACGGAGTCCAATTGATGTGCCAATTTTTGATAATTTTTTGTGGACCAAAAGAAGCCCCCATAGTAAAAGAGTTGGGCCAGAAGAGTCCCGGGCTGCCCACGAGGGTGGGGGGCATGCCCACCCCCTGGGCGCGCCCCCCTATCTCGTGGACGACTCGGAGACCCCCCCCCCCTAACGTGAGACCTACACCAAAAATTCCTATAAATACAGAAACATCCATAAGATAACCTAGATCGGGAGTTAATCTGCCGCAAGCCTCTGTAGCCACCAAAAACCAACCGGGACTCTGTTCCGGCACCCTGCCGGACAGGGGATCCCTCACCGGTGGCCATCTTCATCATCCCGGCACTCTCCATGACAAGGAGGGAGTAGTTCACCCTCGGGGCTGAGGGTATGTACCAGTAGCTATGTGTTTGATGTCTCTCTCTCGTGTGATTTGACACGATCTTGATGTATCGCGAGCTTTCCTATTATAGTTGGATCTTATGATGTTTTTCCCCCTCTACTCTCTTGTAATGGCTTGAGTTTTCCCTTTGAAGTTAACTTATCGGATTGACTTTTTAAGGATTTGAGAACACTTGATGTATGTCTTGCATGTGTTGATCTGTGGTGACAATGGGATATTCATGTGATCTACTTGATGTATGTTTTTGTGATCAACTTGCAGGTTCAGTGACCTTGTGAACTTATGCATAGGGGTTGGCACACATTTTCGTCTTGACGCTTTGGTAGAAACTTTGGGGCACTCTTTGAAGTACTTTGTGTTGGTTGAATACATGAATCTGAGATTCTGTGATGCATATCGTATAATCATGCCCACGGATACTTGAGGTGACATTGGAGTATCTAGGTGACATTAGGGTTTTGGTTGATTTGTGTCTTAAGGTGTTATTCTAGTACGAACTCTGTGATAGATCAAACGGAAAGAATAGCTTCGTGTTATTTTACTACGGACTCTTGAATAGATCGATCAGAAAGGATAACTTTGAGGTGGTTTCATATCCTACAATAATATCTTTGTTTGTTCTCCGCTATTAGTGACTTTGGAGTGACTCTTTGTTGCATGTTGAGGGATAGTTAATGATCCAATTATGTTATTATTGTCGAGAGAACTTGCACTAGTGAAAGTATGAACCCTAGGGCTTGTTTCCAAGCATTGCAATACCGTTTGTGCTCACTTTTGTCATTAGTTACCTTGCTATTTTTCTATTTTCATATTACAAAAACCTATATCTACCTTCCATATTGCACTTGTATCACCATCTCTTCGCCGAACTAGTGCACCTATACAATTTACCATTGTATTGGGTGTGTTGGGGACATAAGAGACTCTTTGTTATTTTGTTGTAGGGTTGTATGAGAGAGACCATCTTCATCCTACGCCTCCCACGGATTGATAAACCTTCGGTCATACACTTGAGGGAAATTTTCTACTGTCCTACAAACCTCTTCACTTGGAGGCCCAACAACGTGTACAAGAAGAAGGTTGTGTAGTAGACATCAAGCTCTTTTCTGGCGCCATTGCCGGGGAGGTGAGTGATTGAAGGTATATCTTTAGATCTTGCAACTGAATCTTTTTGTTTCTTGTTTTATCACTAGTTTAGTCTATAAAAGAAAATTACAAAAAAATGGAATTGAGGGTGCCTCATATGCTTCATCTTTTTAATGTCTTCCATGGAAATAAGGATTCCGAAAATTGTGCTCAAGTACTAGAAGAAGAATTACATAGAATGTTTGGCATAAAATATGTGAATGATGAGCATGATTGCAATGTTGTTAGTATGAATTCTTTGAATACCCATGATGCTAACGATATGCAAATCCACAAGCTTGGGGATGCTATGTTTGATGAATATGATATTTTTTTGTCCCCCAAGTTTTGATGAGCAAATTTATTATGATGAAAGCATGCCTCCTATTTATGATGATTATTGTGATGATACGTATGCCATGAAGAATAAACATAACCATGAAACTTGTCATCATGATTTTAATTTTCAATTGGATTATGCTTCACATGATAGTTATTTTGTTGAGTTTGCTCCCACTACTATTCATGAGAAGAAGTTTGCTTATGTGGAGAGTAGTAAAATTTATATGCTTGTGCATCATTAAAATAATGCTTTATGTGATGGTTATATTGTTGAATTCATGATGCTACTGAAAATTATTATGAGGGAGGAACATATGCTTGTAGGAATTGCAATAATATCAAGTTTCCTCTCTATGTGTTGAAAATCTTGAAGCTATGCTTGTTTTACCTTCCTATGCTAGTTGATTCTTGTTCCCATAAGTTGTTTGCTCACAAAATCCCTATGCATAGGAATTGGGTTAGGCTTAAATGTGCTAGTCATATGCTTCATGATGCTCCCGTTATGTTTCAATTCTTATCTTTTGTGTGAGCATCATTGTCATCATCATGCCTAGCTAGAAAGGCATTAAAGAAAAGCATTTATTGGGAGACAACCCAATATTTACCCTTACTGTTTTTGTGTGTCCACATGATTATGCTACTGTAGTAATCATGTTTTATAGCTTTTGTTTCAATAAAGTGCCAAGTAAGACCTTTAGGATAGCTTATGGTGATAATTGTGTTGATCCTGCTGAAAATCGGAAACTTTTGCGCCAAGTAAATTACTTTTGATAATTCTCATAAATGTGATTTTGATCTGATTCTTTTTTCTCTGAATTGGTACACAAATTTATCATCTTTTCCTAATTTGGTAGGATTTTTGGAGTTACAGAAGTACTCGAGAGTTACAGATTACTAGAGACTGTTCTGGTTCTGATAGATTCTGTTTTCTATGTGTTGTTTTCTTATTTTGATGAATCTATGAGTATCGGAGGGTATGAACCATAGAGAAGTTGGAATGCAGTAGGTATTACACCAATATGAATTTAGAATGAGTTCATAACAGTACCTAAGTGGTGATTTATTTTCTTATACTGACGGAGCTTATGAGTTTTCTGTTAAGTTTTGTGTTGTGAAGTTTTCAAGTTTTGGGTAAAGATTCGATGGACTATGGAATAAGGAGTGGAAAGAGTCTAAGCTTGGGGATGCCCAAGGCACCCCAAGGTAATATTCAATGACAACCAAGAGCCTAAGCTTGGGGATGCCCCGGATGGCATCCCCTCTTTCATCTTCATTCATCGGTAACTTTACTTGGAGCTATATTTTTATTCAGCACATGATATGTGTTTTGCTTGGAGCGTCATTTTGTTTTATTTTGTTTTGCTTGCTGTTCGAATAATATCCCAAGATCTGAAATTCTTAAATGTTAGATAGTCTTCACATAGTTGCATAATTATTCGACTACTCATTGATCTTCACTTATATCTTTCGGAGTAGTTTGTCATTTGCTCTAGTGCTTCACTTATATCTTTTTAGAGCACGGTGGTGATTTTATTTTGAAGAAATAGATGAACTCTCATGCTTCACTTATATTAGTTTGAGAGTCTTAAACATCATGGTAATTTGGTTTGGTTATAAAATTAGTCCTAATATGATGGGCATTAGAGAAGGATATAATAAAAACTTTCATATAAAGTGCATTGAATACTATGAGAAGTTTGATTCTTTATGAATGTTTTGAGACATGAGGATGGTGATATTACAGTCATGCTAGTTGAGTAATTGTGAATTTGATAAATACTTGTGTTGGAGTTTGCAAGCCCCTTAGCATGCACGTATGGTAACCGTTGTGTAACAAATTTGAAGCATGAGGTATTTCTTTGATTGTCATCCTTTGTGTGGAGGTTGGGATTGCACGATGCTTAACTCCTACCAATCCTTCCCGTAGGAGCATGCGTGTAGTGCTTGGTTTTGATGACTTGTAGATTTTTGCAATAAGTATGTGAGTTCTTTATGACTAATGTTGACTCCATGGATTATACACACTCTCACCTTTCCATCATTGCTAGCCTCTTCGGTACCGTGCATTGCCCTTTCTCACCTTGAGAGTTGGTGCAAACTTCGTCAGTGCATCCAAACCCCGTGATATGATACGCTCTATCACACATAAACATCCTTATATCTTCCTCAAAACAGCCACCATACCTACCTATTATGGCATTTCCATAGCCATTCCGAGATATATTGCCATGCAACTTTCCACCGTTTCATTTATTATGACATGTTTCATCATTGTCATATTGCCTTGCATGATCATGTAGTTGACATCGTATTTGTGGCAAAGCCACCATGCATAATTTTTCATACATGTCACTATTGATTCATTGCCCATCCCGGTACACCGCCAGAGGCACTCATATAGAGTCATATTTTGTTCTAGTATCGAGTTGTAATCCATGAGTTGTAAATAAATAGAAGTGTGATGATCATCATTATTAGAGCATAGTCCCTTGAAAAAAAGGCCAAATAAAAAAAGGAAAGGCTAAATAAAAAAAGAGAAAGGCGAAAAAAGAGAAAGGCCCAAAAAAGAAAAAAGGGGACAATGCTACTATTTTTTTTCAAACTTGTGCTTCAAAGTAGCACCATGATCTTATGATAGAGAGTCTCTTATTTTGTCACTTTCATATACTAGTGGGAATTTTCGTTATAGAACTTGGCTTGTATATTCCAATGATGGGCTTCCTCAAATGCCTTAGGTATTCATGAGCAAGCAAGTTGGATGCACACCCACTTAGTTTCTTTTGTTGAGCTTGCATACATTTATAGCTCTAGTGCATCCATTGCATGGCAATCCCTACTCACTCACATTGATATCTATTAATGGGCATCTCCATATCCCGTTGATATGCCTAGTTAATGTGAGACTATATCCTTCTTTTTATCTTCTCCACAACCATCACTCCATTCCACCTATAGTGCTATGTCCATGGCTCAAGATCATGTATTGCGTGAAAGTTGAAAAAGTTTGAAAATTCTAAAGTATGAAACAATTGCTTGGCTGTAACCGGGGTTGTGCATGATTTGAATATTTTGTGTGACGAAGATGGAGCATAGCCAAACTATATGATTTTGTAGGGATGAACTTTCTTTGGCCACCTATAGTGCACCGGGGTTAGTATGCTTGAATTATTATTATTATTATGTCAATATTAAACTTTTGTTTTGAATCTTATGGATCTGAATATTCTTGCCACAATAAAGAGAATTACATGGATAAATATATTAGGTAGAATTCCAAATCAAAAATTCTGTTTTTATCATTTACCTACTCGAGGACGAGCGGGAATTAAACTTGGGGATGCTTGATACGTCTCCAACGTATCTATATTTTTTGATTGTTCCATGCTATTATGTTATCCATCTAGGATGTTTTATATGCTATTTTATATGATTTTTGGGACTAACCTATTAACCTAGAGCCCAGTGCCAGTTTCAGTTTTTCTCCTTGTTTTTGAGTTTTACAGAAAAGGAATACCAAACGGAGTCCAATTGATGTGCCAATTTTTGATGATTTTTATGGACCAAAAGAAGCCCCCAGAGTAAAAGAGTTGGGCCAGAAGAGTCCCGGGCTGCCCACGAGGGTGGGCGCGCCCCCTATCTCGTGGACGGCTCGGAGACCCCCCTGACGTGAGACCTACGCCAAAAATTTCTATAAATACAGAAACCTCCAGAAAATAACCTAGATCGGGAGTTCCACCGCCGCAAGCCTCTGTAGCCACCAAAAACCAATCGGGACCCTATTCCGGCACCCAGCCGGAGGGGGGATCCCTCGCCAGTGGCCATCTTCATCATCTCGGCGCTCTCCTTGACGAGGAGGGAGTAGTTCACCCTCGGGGCTGAGGGTATGTACCAGTAGCTATGTGTTTGATCTCTCTCTCTCTCCTGTGTTCTTGATTTGGCACGATCTTGATGTATCGCGATCTTTGCTATTATAGTTGGATCTTATGATGTTTCTTCCCCTCTACTCTCTTGTAATGGATTGAGTTTTCCCTTTGAAGTTATCTTAGCAGATTGAGTCTTTAAGGATTTGAGAACACTTGATGTATGTCTTGCATGTGCTTATCTGTGGTAACAATAGGATATTCACGTGATCTACTTGATGTACGTTTTGGTGATCAACTTGTGGGTTCAGTGACCTTGTGAACTTGTGCATAGGGGTTGGCACACGTTTTCGTCTTGACGCTTCGGTAGAAACTTTGGGGCACTCTTTGAAGTACTTTGTGTTGGTTGAATAGATGAATCTGAGATTCTGTGATGCATATCGTATAATCATGCCCACGGATACATGAGGTGACATTGGAGTATCTAGGTGACATTAGGGTTTTGGTTGATTTGTGTCTTAAGGTGTTATTCTAGTACGAACTCTATGATAGATCGAACGGAAAGAATAGCTTCGTGTTATTTTACTACGGACTCTTGAATAGATCGATCAGAAAGGATAACTTTGAGGTGGTTTCGTACCCTACAATAATCTCTTCGTTTGTTCTCCGCTATTAGTGACTTTGGAGTGACTCTTTGTTGCATGTTGAAGGATAGTTATATGATCCAATTATGTTATTATTGTCGAGAGAACTTGCACTAGTGAAAGTATGAACCCTAGGCCTTGTTTCCTAGCATTGCAATACCGTTTGTGCTCATTTTTTACATTAGTTACCTTGCTGTTTTTCTATTTTCAGATTACAAAAACATATATCTACCATCCATATTGCACTTGTATCACCATATCTTCGCCGAACTAGTGCACCTATACAATTTACCATTGTATTGGGTGTGTTGGGGACACAAAAGACTCTTTGTTATTTGGTTACAGGGTTGTTTGAGAGAGACCATCTTCATCCTACGCCTCCCATGGATTGATAAACCTTAGGTCATCCACTTGAGGGAAATTTGCTACTATCCTACAAACCTCTGCACTTGGAGGCCCAACAATGTCTACAAGAAGAACGTTGTGTAGTAGACATCATTCATACCCCATTTCCTCCACGGACTAGGTTTCCCCTTCATCCTTTTGTCCGCGGTCTCATGTTCTACAATAGGCTAGATTTTCATGATCTAGCCCCAAATTCCTTCCTCAACCTCTAGGCTCTTATCATCATGTGCGAGGCTTTCCTCCGTGTCCCTCCCCACTTCAGCCTATGGCTCAAGGTATTCAATGTGAAGTCGAAGGTGGTCGAGGGCCAACACGCAGAGTACAGGGCCGCCATGGTGAGCAAACTCCCTAACGTCGCCTGGCCAAAGGGGGCCTTTGTGGAGATCATCAAAGGATGGCAGCACGGGTGGTTCTATATCACGGAACCCCGTGACACCACATGGGCCACTGCTCCTGAGTTCAAATTTGGGCCCCCGATGCGGCTTACATCCTGGCTTAATAAGGGCCTAGATTGGGAATCGCCTGGCAAGGTGACAGCGCTGGAGAGTCGCGTCAAGTGTGTGATAAACAAGAACACCAGCCTCGCCAGCATGATCCAGGTGATGCTTTTTTGCCAGATTCTCTCTTGTCAACGCTGGACTCAATACATGTGGGAGTTCGACCCGGCCGGTCCTCGGACCCTGCAGTGGTTCTTCGGCAGGATGCACGAAGGCATATGGAAGCTGCTCTTCAAGACTCAAAAGTCGTGGCCATAGACAACCGAAGACCGCGGCCTCAACCACGCACGCCCAACTACTCCCGTGAGTTTTTATGGTAACTTTTATTTGCAAATACAAGGGGTATACTGAACTTTCTGACTCTCACAGAGCTGGACAAAGAAGGCGGAGCAGATCAAATGTCCGGCTCCGCTGCCCGAGGACCAGGCTACTCCCTTGCTGGCCAAGATGCTAGTTCTGGTGCTGTATCAGGCACCGGAGAAGAAGGGCAAGGAGACCAGAGGTGGCCTCCATCGTAAGGGTACTTCGGATGCCATGTCCGAAGACTCCGAAGCCTCCTCCTCCCATGACGAAGACGTGGAGGAGGAAGAGAGTAACTCTCCCCCCAAGGGGGGAAGAAGAAAAGGGGGGCTTCCATGGATCTGGAGGCGGAGGCGGCCAAGAAGGGAAAACCCTTATTTTCGGATGATTTCAAAGCGGATGCCAATGCCACCCCAAAGCAGCGCCCCAGGCCGAAGCCATCAGCCGAATCGTAAGTATCTGAAGACACCATATATATATATATATATATATGATTTTATGCCTTATTATTTTATCATACTTAAGTGCACATTATAGCCTAGCTTGTGATCTCCCCCAACGATCATCGTCATCTGGGAACTCGCTAGGGACGAATGCGGTGGAGAGCGAGTCACCTCTGCAGATCTCTACACCCACTCCCAGGATAACACTAAAGTGTTGTCTCAGGAGGTCGTAAAGGTGGCAGTGGACGGTAATACCTCTGTTGTCAAAGAGAGGGGGAAATCAACCCCCATGGAGACCGGCAATGGGGGCAACGCTCAATTCGGCCCCCAACCGAATATTATTTCGGAGACCCATACGGCTCCGGAATCGGACCAGCAGCCTTCTTCAAGAGAAGGGGGCGTGCCGTTTCCACCAGCATCCTCTATCAATCTGGAGGCGCCGGACATTCTGATGGAAGCACTTCAAAGTGCTTCCATTGTGGAGGAATGTCGTGCCCTTATGGGTACGGTGGTTGAAAAGGTTTTGTCCGCTAAAAGCGGATTGAACCAAGCTTACACCATCCTTCCAATAGGCTTTGAGGTATGTGAAGTAATATATTTTTGGTTATTTACAAAAGGAATACCTGTATATAGATAGTAGCCCCTGAGACTCTGTTCGGTGTTTCCCGAAGAAGGGCGGAATAGAGGGTCGAATAATACTTCACAAGAACTAACATATATGTCTACTTGGATGAGCAGGTTGCGAAGGTGGCAGCAGCCTTGCATGTGGCCGAAGTCTCTGAACTAAAGCGGAGGCTGGAGGCAAAACAAGGTATGTTATATCATAATATATTTGAACTGATATGAATTCCAATTTTTTATCTGACTGAGCTTTATGTTTATGCTCATAGTTGACACGTCTGAGGTCGAAGCCATCAAGAGTGCACTGGCAGAAGCCAAGAATGAGGCGAACGAGGAACGAACCGCCCGTCAAAAGCATGAGGCGAGGTTGGATGAAGTCCAACAAGAGCTCACAGATGCTATAAGAAAATGTGAGTCTTTGGAGCGCAAGGTGTCGGATCAAAAATCCGAACTTGTTGCGGTGCTACAAAGTGCAAAGGAGGCCCGGGTTGATGCCTAAGGTACCTATCAGGAGATCCGCGAAGCCAAGAAGATCGCGGATGGTAAGACTTTTAATATGAAGAGCAAATTCGTAAGGAGGAATGTGTACCTTTCTGACATGCATTTGGAGTTGTCCAGGAGCGTTTGTGGATCTGCCCCGAAGTGTTGAAGATGCTGCGGATTTCTTTCGAGCCGAAGAGGGGATCTCAATAGAGAAACTGTTCTGGTCACAATACCTTGAGCCAGAGCAGCCCTTGCCCCTCAGCGATCAGCTGAAACACCTGACTGAGTTGCATAGGATGGCCGAACTGGCCATGAAGGATATCATAGTCCGTCTCTGGCCAGCCGAACCAATATCTAATAGCTACTTTGGGCTTGTGAAGCGGCTGGTCGATGCCTGCCCACGGTTAGATGCTATAAATCGGTCGGTCTACATCGAAGGTGTCTGGATGGCCTTCGCCCGTGTCAAGGTACAATGGGTGAAGATGAAAGCCACCAGTCTTGCAACCGAGGGACCGCCCACAGGCCAGGAGCACCGTACACCGGAGAAGTATTTCAACGACGTCCTTGAAGCATCCCACATTATAGAGGGCCTGTGTTTGAAGGATATCATGTTTGAATGAATGTATCTACGATGCCCAAACTTTGTAATGAAAACAAAGCGTTCGTATAATGTCTTGTTTCCTCTAAAATTATTTATCCTCTGTTGCATCCGTTTATTAGATCTGAGAGTTGGCCAGTCATCAGCTTCAGCCCCTTGCGTAGATACTACGGGGGTGTTCGGAACAGCACAAAAGCACACTTAACCCAATGATTTGGTCCTTGAAGGAGGTGCTAGTGCGGCGAACCAGGAAATCAGACTATGTGTCAGAGTAATGGGCCACGGGTAGCCTCACCCGAGCCCCTGAACCTTTCAAGACTTTAGGCCGGCTTCGCCCCACGAGATCTCTTACTGACGCGCCGCCTTCCTGTGGCCGGCTGGCTAAACGGTCGGCTGCCCGAAGACGGCCAAGCACCAGCAGGAGGCACCAAGACCGGTCGGCTCCTAGCAGACGGCCTCCGGAGAGGCCGGTGACTAGCAGCGGCCACCCGGCGCCCTCAGAGTCTGCGCTCTCATCAAGAGGACAAGACAGGGTGAGGCAACCGCGTAGTCCCTCACCCCCAAAACTAGGACTTGGCGTGGCTACAGTGCCCCGTATAGGTGGAGATCTCCGCACGGCGCGGCACTGTTGCCACTTCCCCCTTGACGTCACTCCTGACAGGTGGAGTCTTGTTCCCCACGACGACCTGACGGTACGGCCTGCGGGCGGCGGGCCTTACCAGGCAGCGAGAGCCCGGAAGGCGGTGGATGCCGGACCAGTCGGCCTTGGGGGAGGCCGGCCTCCAGCAGGCGGCCGGCCCCTCCCTCGAAGTCCGTGTGCCATTAACCAGATAAGACACGGAGTGGCTACAGTGATCTCCCACCAGGCGGCGGGACTGTAGCCACGCTCGGCTGACCAAGCCCGTGTTATTAGCAGCACGGCTACAATGAACAGCCACCAACCAGACCCGCTAGTGGCGGGAGCGGCCTGTCGGCTCCGAACCGGACCAGTCGGCGGGGCCCACCAGGCGGCAGCCCCCACTAGTTGGCGGAGAAGCCGGAGACCAGCAACACTGACAGCCGGGTCCAGCACCTGGCCAGATTACCGTTGTACCTCTGGGGGGTAGGCCTATATAAACACCCCAGGGCACCCATGCAAAGGGTTCCCACTCCATTAGAACTAGCCACTACCTTAGAGCTGGAGGAGAGCTAGCCTTGCCTCCTTCTGCTTCTAGCACACAACTCAAGGAGCACTATTGTATCACTTGTGCCTTAATGATCATGCGGAGACCCCGCAGAGCAGGACTAGGGGTGTTATCTCCTAGGAGAGCCCCAAACCTAGGTAAAGTGCGCTGGCGTACGTGTCTACACCTTATCCCGCTTTCAGGCACCGGCGACGTTCTACTCGCTCCCACCATGATAAGCCATCCGTTGGCATATGTCACACCCAACCCCCGACATTTGGCGCCCACCATGGGGAGAGGTGCACCTTCTCCCAGAGACCTGCTCTGGACGGGAACCTTGTTCCTTCCTGGCGAGCAAAGCCAGCCCAGCACACCCGACGGTGTCAGCCTCGACGCGATGACCAGCATGGAGATCGCCTGCGCGGCTAGCTTCCTCACCGACCTTGTTGGCGAGATCCACCTCTCCGACGAGCCGGCCTCCGACGCGGGCACCGGCTGCCCCAAGAGTCGCCCCGTCAGCCTCCTCGACCAGCTCCACGTCACCAGCGAGCCTACTATGGACTTAGAGTCTGTTGGCTCCGCCGACCCGATGATCGACGACTCCGACACGGCGTCACTTGACACGTTCCCCACCAACATGGTGGTCTACAATGAGCTGGCTCCTCACAAGCACACCGGCGGGAGCACCGTCATGGAGGCACTCGAGACCCACTCGATGTGGCACTGCGAGACCTATCGATGCCCATCCCAGAAGACGCAGACGCTGAGATGCTTGAGGCACGCCGCGTCCAGCTCCTCGAGAGCGCTGGCCGACTAGCCAGCATGCGATGCCTCTCAGACGCCTACCGGTGCGAGATGGGCCGGGCCGTTGGTGGTACGCCGGCTCCTGAGGGGCCTAGCCGCATCGGCTCGATCCGGCAGCATGGCACGACCATTGCCAGCATGTTCGGGGCAGAACGCCCCATCTATGCCACGCCTGCAGAGAACATCCGGGCCGCCCAGGCGGTGACGGATGAGTTGGACAAGTACGAGGGCGACGAGCATCGCCACATGACGGAGCGAGTCCACCAGCTCCTAGACGCGGCCGCCGTGCAACACGAAGCCAGCTGCCGCGCTGAAGTGCCCGCCCAGCGGAATGATGAACCGCCCCCTCGCCAGGACCATGGCGCGACGTCCCGGATGCCGACTGTTGGCGCCCTTGGAAGAAGAGGCAACGAGCTGGCTGCCAGCCGCAGCCGGACTCGCCTCGCCATCGAGCGTGACGAAGATGGCCGCCCTCGAGCGGTGTGGCGGCTAGGTGACCCGCCTCCTCCCCCGCCTCGTGGAGCAAGGCATACCACTCCGCCGCCTGTCACACAAGGCGGTCGCCGAGAGGGAGTTGGAGAGAACGACGCCCGCCATCGGATCGATCATCTCAACCGATCTCTGGCGCTAGAAGAAGACGCATTGGGCCCGCCCTGTTTCGGCCCACGAATCTGAGATGAGCCCTTCCCCAAAGGGTTCACGCTCGCAAGAGATACACCCAAGTACACCGGCTCCGTGAAGCCAGAGGACTGGCTGGTCGACTACTCCACGGCCGTCAGCATAGTGAACGGCAACAAGCGTGTTACCGTGAAGTACGTCCCGCTCATGCTTCAAGGCACAGCCAGGACGTGGCTCAACAGCCTGAAGCCCCATAGCATCAATAGCTAGGTTGATTTCACCGAAGCCTTCATCCGCAACTTCACCAACATGTACAAGCGGCCTCCCAAGCCCCGACAGCTCTCCTTGTGCATCCAAGGGCCCAGCTAATTGACTCGCGACTATCTCACGCGCTGGGCCGAGCTGCGCAACTCCTACGAAGGCGTGCACGAGGTGTAGGCAATCGAGTACTTCACCGTCGGGTGCCGAGAAGGCACCCTCCTCAAGCACCGCCTTCTCTGCGACGAGCCTGCAACTCTCGACGAACTGTTGATCATCGCTGACAAGCACGCCACGGCCGACTCCTCCATGAAGACAGAAATCCTAGTTGATGCGTCTGGCAAGGTGGCACCTCAGGCCCCTCGGACTCCGGCTGGTGACACCAGTCGGCGAAAGCATCCAAGCGACAACAAGCGGAAGGCCACCCAGCTGGCAGGTGGCGACAGTCGAGGACCAGCAGCCGGAGGAGCAGCCAGCGCCCAAGCGCCAGAAGGGTGGCAAACCCAATTGGTTGTCGCCTTCTCTTATGAGCAGACCCTAGATGCACCCTGCAAGTTCCATAGTGGCATGAAGCCGTCCAACCACACCACTCGGAAGTGCCATTGGCTCGCTAGAATAGCCAAGGGAGATGGACTCCTGCCTCCTCCGCCTGCCGGCCCGCCGCCTCCTCAACCCCAGTAGCCGGCGGCCCGGCTAGTCGGCACCATACAAGACTAATATCCAGAGGAGCATGGAGCCTATGTTGTGTTCACCAGCGTGGCTGATGACAGACGTAGCAGACGGCAGCAACCGCAAGAAGTGCAGGCAGTGGCCTCAAATACTCCAGAATTCATGCATTGGTTTGAGAAGCCCATCAGTTGGAGCAGGGCCGACCACCCGGAAGTGATGCCTTCCCCTGGTTCTTACGCCCTGGTCCTAGATGCTACCTTTGCAACAGAGAGGAGGGCAGCTCGTTTCTCGAGAGTGCTGATAGATGGCGGCAGCAGCATCAACATCTTGTACCATGACACGATGGAGAAGTTGGGAATCAAGCAGAAGCAGCTCCTCCCCAGTCGAACTATATTCCATGGCATAGTCCCTGGCCTTTCCTGCTCACCAATCGGCAAGACTCAAATTGATGTTCTCTTTGGAGACAAGAATCATTTCCGCCGTGAGCTAGTTTGATTTCAAGTGGTGGACCTTGAGAGCCCCTACCATGCGCTGCTTGGCCGGCCTGCCCTGGCCAAGTTCATGGCAGTCCCCCACTATCCTTACCTCAAGATGAAGATGCCGAGTACCAAGGGGATCCTGACTGTAGTCGGAGACTACAAGAAGTCGTCTGCCTGCGCTGCGGACAACAGCCGGCTAGCCTAGTCCCTTGTAATTGTAGTTGAGAAACGGCTCCTTGACCGGGTGGTGGCGATGGCAGGCAAGAAGCCAAAAATGTCACCCATCCCCAAGGAGTCGGAGGTTGAGGGCTCGTTCAAGCCGGCGAAGGAAACAAAGAAGATACCCCTGGACCCGGAGCACCCGGAGAGGCATGCTGTCATAGGTACCAACCTTGACAGCAAATAGGAAAGCGAGCTCGTCGATTTCCTTCGTGAGAATCGGGACATCTCCGCATGGTCTCCCAAATACATGCAGGGTGTTCCGACGGATTTCGCCGAGCACAAGCTACATGTCCGACCTAACGCCAAGCCGGTCAGGCAGCCCTTGCGCCGCCTGTCGGAAGAGAAAAGAAGAGTTGTTGGAGAAGAGATAGCCCGACTTCTGGCAGCCGGTTTCATCATGGAAGTATTCTTTCCAGAGTGGCACATGTGTATTGATTTAACCAGCCTCAATAAAGCTTGCCCCAAAGATCCCTTTGCCCTGCCAAGGATTGATGAAGTGATAGACTCCACAGCCGGATGCGAGCTATTGAGTTTTTTGGATGCGTACTCAGGGTACCATCAGATAAAACTAAGCCCGGCCGACAGGCTGAAGACCGCCTTCATCACGCCATTTGGAGCCTTCTACTACCTGACCATGACGTTCGGCTTGCGAAACGCCGGTGCCACATTTCAGAGTTGCATGCAGAAATGTCTCCTCAAGCAACTCGGCAGAAATGCCCATGTTTATGTGGATGATGTGGTGGTGAAGACGGAGAAGCGTGGCACGCTGCTGGAAGACCTCAAGGAAACCTTTGAGAACCTGCACCGATTCCAGATCAAGCTCAACCCAGAGAAATGCGTCTTTGGAGTACCAGCTGGCCAGCTTCTCGGCTTTCTGGTTTCAGAGCACGGCATAGAGTGCAATCCCGTGAAGATCAAGGCCATTGAGAAGATGGAGGTGCCCACCCGACTGCTAGACGTGCAGAAATTCACTGGCTGCCTGGCATCCATTAGCCGTTTCATCAGTCGGCTGGGCGAAAAGGCCCTTTCCCTATACCAGCTCATGAAGAAGACCACTTTTTTTGAGTGGAACGACAAGGCGGACGAAGCTTTTCTCCAGCTCAAGAAGATGTTGACCACCCCGCCTATTATTATATTTCCTTATTCATGATAATTGTCTTTTATTCATGCTATAATTGTATTATCCGGAAATCGTAACACACGAGTGAATACATAGACCACAACATGTCCCTAGTGAGCCTCTAGTTGACTAGCTCATTAATCAACAAATAGTCATGGCTTCCTGACTATGGACATTGGATGTCATTGATAACGGGATCACATCATTAGGAGAATGATGTGATGGACAAGACCCAATCCTAAGCATAACACAAGATCGTGTAGTTCATTTTGCTAGAGCTTTTCCAATGTCAAGTATCTTTTCCTTAGACCATGAGATCGTGTAACTCACGGATACCGTAGGAGTGCTTTGGGTGTACCAAACGTCACAACATAACTGGGTGACTATAAAGGTGCACTACAGGTATCTCCGAAAGTGTCTGTTGGGTTGACACGGATCGAGACTGGGATTTGTCACTCCGTATGACGGAGAGGTATCACTGGGCCCACTCGGTAATGCATCATCATAATGAGCTCAAAGTGACCAAGTGTCTGGTCACGGGATCATGCATTACGGTACGAGTAAAGTGACTTGCGGTAACGAGATTGAACGAGGTATTGGGATACCGACGATCGAATCTCGGGCAAGTAACATACCGATTGACAAAGGGAATTGTATACGGGGTTACTTGAATCCTCGACATCGTGGTTCATCCGATGAGATCATCGAGGAGCATGTGGGAGCCAACATGGGTATCCAGATCCCGCTGTTGGTTATTGACCGGAGAGCCGTCTCGGTCATGTCTACGTGTCTCCCGAACCCGTAGGGTCTACACACTTAAGGTTCGGTGACGCTAGGGTTGTAGAGATATGAGTATGCAGCAAACCGAAAGTTGTTCGGAGTCTCGGATGAGATCTCGGACGTCATGAGGAGTTCCGGAATGGTCTGGAGGTAAAGAATTATATATGGGAAGTCGAGTTTCGGCCATCGGGAAAGTTTCGGGGTTCACCGGTATTGTACCGGGACCACCGAAAGGGTCCCGGGGGTCCATCGGGTGGGGCCACCTATCCCGGAGGGCCCCATGGGCTGAACTGGGAGGGGAACCAGCCCCTGGTGGGCTGGTGCACCCCCCCTGGGCCCCCCTCTGCGCCTAGGGTTGGGAACCCTAGGGGAGGGGGCGCCTCCACTTGCCTTGGGGGGCAAGTTTCCCCCCTTGGCCGCCGCCCCCCTTGGAGATTCAATCTCCTAGGGCCGACGCCCCCCTGGGGTCCCTATATAAAGAGGGGGGAGGGAGGGCAGCCGCACCCTTACACCTGGCGCCTCCCTTCCCCCTTGCTACACCTCCTCCTACCGCAAACGCTTGGCGAAGCCCTGCCGGAACCCTGCTGCATCCACCACCACGCCGTCGTGCTGCTGGATCTTCATCAACCTCTCCTTCCCCCTTGCTAGATCAAGAAGGAGGAGACGTCACGCTGACCGTACGTGTGTTGAACGCGGAGGTGCCGTCCGTTCGTCGCTAGGATCTCCGGTGATTTGGATCACGACGAGTACGACTCCCTCAACCCCGTTCTCTTGAATGCTTCCGCTCACAATCTAGAAGGGTATGTAGATGCACTCCTCTCTGTCGTTGCTAGATGAACTCATAGATTGATCTTGGTGAACGTAGGAATTTTTTTTATTTTATGCAACGTTCCCCAACAGTGGCATCATGAGCTAGGTCTATGCGTAGTTCTCTATTGCACGAGTAGAACACAAATCTGTTGTGGGCGTAGATGTTGTCAACTTTCTTGCCACTACTAGTATTATTTTGCTTCAGCGGTATTGTGGGATGAAGCGGCCCGGGCCGACCTTACACGTACGCTTACGTGAGACAGGTTCCACCGACTGACATGCACTAGTTGCATAAGGTGGCTAGCGGGTGTCTGTCTCTCCCACTTTAGTTGGAGCGGATTCGATGAAAAGGGTCCTTATGAAGGGTAAATAGAAGTTGACAAATCACGTTGTGGTTATTCGTAGGTAAGAAAACGTTCTTGCTAGAACCCTATTGCAGCCACGTAAAAGATGCAACAACAATTAGAGGACGTCTAACTTGTTTTTGCAGCAATTGCTTTGTGATGTGATATGGCCAAAAGTTGTGATGAATGATGAATGATATATTGTGATGTATGAGATCATGTTCTTGTAATAGGAATCCCGACTTGCATGTCGATGAGTATGACAACCGGCAGGAGCCATAGGAGTTTTCCTAATTATTGTATGACCTACGTGTCAATGATTTAACGCCATGTAATTACTTTACTTTATTGCTAAACCGTTAGCCATAGTAGTAGAAGTAATAGTTGGCGAGCAACTTCATGGAGACACGATGATGGAGATCATGATGATGGAGATCATGGTGTCATGCCGGTGACAAAGATGATCATGGACCCCCAAAGATGGAGATCAAAGGAGCTATATGATATTGGCCATATCATGTCACTACTATTTAATTGCATGTGATGTTTATTATGTTTATGCTTCTTGTTTACTTAGAACGACGGTAGTAAATAAGATGATCCCTCATAATAATTTCAAGAAACTGTTCCCCCTAACTGTGCGCCGTTGCTAAAGTTCGTCGTTTCGAAGCACCACGTGATGATCGGGTGTGATAGATTCCTACGTTCACATACAACGGGTGTAAGACAGTTTTACACATGCAAAAACACTTAGGTTAACTTGACGAGCCTAGCATGTACAGACATGGCCTCGGAACACAGAGACCGAAAGGTCGAACATGAGTCGTATGGAAGATACGATCAACATGGAGATGTTCACCGATGATGACTAGTCCGTCTCACGTGATGATCGGACACGGCCTAGTCGACTCGGATCATGTAACACTTAGATGACTAGAGGGATGTCAAATCTGAGTGGGAGTTCATTAAATAATTTGATTAGATGAACTTAATTATCATGAACTTAGTCTAAAATCTTTGCAAAAATGTCTTGTAGATCAAATGGCCAACGCTCATGTCAACATGAACTTCAACGCGTTCCTAGAGAAAACCAAGCTGAAAGATGATGGCAGCAACTATACGGACTGGGTCCGGAACCTGAGGATCATCCTCATAGCTGCCAAGAAAGCATATGTCCTAGAAGGACCGCTAGGTGAAGCACCCATCCCAGAGAACCAAGACGTTATGAACGCTTGGCAGTCACGTGCTGATGATTACTCCCTCGTTCAGTGTGGCATGCTTTACAGCTTAGAACCGGGGCTCCAAAAGCGTTTTGAGCAACACGGAGCATATGAGATGTTCGAGGAGCTGAAAATGGTTTTCCAAGCTCACGCCCGGGTCGAGAGATATGAAGTCTCTGACAAGTTCTATAGTTGTAAGATGGAGGAAAATAGTTCTGTCAGTGAGCACATACTCAAAATGTCTGGGTTGCACAACCGCCTGTCCCAGCTGGACATTAACCTCCCAGACGAGGCGGTCATTGACAGAATCCTTCAGTCGCTCCCACCGAACTACAATATGCAGGGGATGGTGAAAACTATTCCTGAAGTATTTTCAATGCTGAAGTCAGCAGAGGTAGAAATCAAGAAGGAACATCAAGTGTTGATGGTCAATAAAACCACTAAGTTCAAGAAGGGCAAGGGTAAGAAGAACTTCAAGAAGGACGGCAAAGATGTTGCCGCGCCCGGTAAGCCAGTTGCCGGGAAGAAGTCAAAGAATGGACCCAAGCCTGAGACTGAGTGCTTTTACTGCAATGGGAAGGGTCACTGGAGGCGGAACTGCCCCAAATACTTAGCGGACAAGAAGGCCAGCAACACTAAAGGTATATGTGATATACATGTAATTGATGTGTACCTTACCAGTACTCGTAGTAACTCCTGGGTATTTCATACCGGTGCCGTTGCTCATATTTGTAACTCACAGTAGGAGCTGCGGAATAAGCGGAGACTGGCGAAGGACGAGGTGACGATGCGCGTCGGGAATAGTTCCAAGGTCGATGTGATCGCCGTCGGCACACTGCCTCTACATTTACCCATGGGATTAGTTTTAAACCTCAATAATTGTCATTTAGTGCCAAGTTTGAGCATGAACATTGTATCTGGATCTCGTTTAATACGAGATGGCTACTCATTTAAATCCGAGAATAATGGTTGTTCTATTTATATGAGAGATATGTTTTATGGTCATGCCCCGATGGTCAATGGTTTATTCTTAATGAATCTCGAACGTAATGTTACACATATTCATAGTGTGAATACCAAAAGATGTAAAGTTGATAACGATAGTCCCACATACTTGTGGCACTGCCGCCTTGGTCACATTGGTGTCAAGCGCATGAAGAAGCTCCATGCTGATGGACTTTTAGAGTCTCTCGATTATGAATCATTTGACACATGCGAACCATGCCTCATGGGCAAAATGACCAAGACTCCGTTCTCCGGAACAATGGAGCGAGCAACCAACTTATTGGAAATCATACATACTGATGTGTGTGGTCCAATGAGCGTTGAGGCTCGCGGAGGATATCGTTATGTTCTCACTCTCACTGATGACTTAAGTAGATATGGGTATGTCTACTTGATGAAACACAAGTCTGAGACCTTTGAAAAGTTCAAGGAATTTCAGAATGAAGTAGAGAATCAACGTGACCGAAAGATAAAATTCTTACGATCAGATCGTGGAGGAGAATATTTAAGTCACAAATTTGGTACACACTTAAGAAAATGTGGAATCGTTTCACAACTCACGCCGCCTGGAACACCTCAGCGTAACGGTGTGTCCGAACGTCATAATCGCACTCTATTGGATATGGTGCGATCTATGATGTCTCTTACCGATTTACCGCTATCATTTTGGGGATACGCTCTAGAGACAGCTACATTCACTTTAAATAGGGCTCCGTCTAAATCTGTTGAGACGACACCGTATGAATTATGGTTTGGGAAGAAACCTAAGCTGTCGTTTCTAAAAGTTTGGGGATGCGATGCTTATGTCAAGAAACTTCAACCTGAAAAGCTCGAACCCAAGTCGAAAAAATGCGTCTTCATAGGATACCCTAAGGAAACCATTGGGTATACCTTCTACCTTAGATCCGAAGGCAAGATCTTTGTTGCCAAGAACGGATCCTTTCTGGAAAAAGAGTTTCTCTCGAAAGGAGTAAGTGGGAGGAAAGTAGAACTCGATGAAGTACTACCTCTTGAACCGGAAAGTAGTGCAGCTCAGGAAAATGTTCCTGTGGTGCCTACACCAACTGGAGAGGAAATTAATGATGATGATCAAGGTACTTCGGATCAAGTTGCTACTGAACTTCGTAGGTCCACAAGGACACGTTCCACACCAGAGTGGTATGGCAACCCTGTCCTGGAAATCATGTTGTTAGACAACGGTGAACCTTCGAACTATGAAGAAGCGATGGCGGGCCCAGATTCCAACAAATGGCTTGAAGCCATGCAATCCGAGATAGAATCCATGTATGAAAACAAAGTATGGACTTTGACAGACTTGCCCGATGATCGGCGAGCGATAGAAAACAAATGGATCTTTAAGAAGAAGACGGACGCGGATGGTAATGTTACCATCTATAAAGCTCGACTTGTCGCTAAGGGTTATCGGCAAGTTCAAGGGGTTGACTACGATGAGACTTTCTCTCCCGTAGCGAAGCTGAAGTCCGTCCGAATCATGTTAGCAATTGCCGCATACTATGATTATGAGATATGGCAGATGGACGTCAAAACGGCATTCCTTAACGGTTATCTTAAGGAAGAACTGTATATGATGCAGCCGGAAGGTTTTGTCGATCCTAAGAATGCTAACAAGGTATGCAAGCTCCAGCGATCCATTTATGGGCTGGTGCAAGCATCTCGGAGTTGGAACATTCGCTTTGATGAGATGATCAAAGCGTTTGGGTTTATGCAGACTTATGGAGAAGCCTGCGTTTACAAGAAAGTGAGTGGGAGCTCTGTAGCATTTCTCATATTATATGTAGATGACATACTTTTGATGGGAAATGATATAGAACTTTTGGACAGCATTAAGGCCTACTTGAATAAGTGTTTTTCAATGAAGGACCTTGGAGAAGCTGCTTACATATTAGGCATCAAGATCTATAGGGATAGATCGAGACGCCTCATAGGTCTTTCACAAAGCACATACCTTGATAAGATATTGAAGAAGTTCAATATGGATCAGTCCAAGAAAGGGTTCTTGCCTGTGTTGCAAGGTGTGAGATTGAGCTCGGCTCAATGCCCGACCACGGCAGAAGATAAAGAAGAGATGAGTGTCATCCCCTATGCCTCAGCCATAGGATCTATTATGTATGCCATGCTGTGTACCAGACCTGATGTAAACCTTGCCGTAAGTTTGGTAGGAAGGTACCAAAGTAATCCCGGCAAGGAACACTGGACAGCGGTCAAGAATATCCTGAAGTACCTGAAAAGGACAAAGGACATGTTTCTCGTCTATGGAGGTGATGAAGAGCTCGTCGTAAAGGGTTACGTCGACGCTAGCTTCGACACAGATCTGGATGACTCTAAGTCACAAACCGGATACGTGTATATGTTGAATCGTGGAGCAGTAAGCTGGTGCAGTTGCAAGCAGAGCGTCGTGGCGGGATCTACATGTGAAGCGGAGTACATGGCAGCCTCGGAGGCAGCGCATGAAGCAATATGGATGAAGGAGTTCATCACCGACCTAGGAGTCATACCCAATGCGTCGGGGCCAATCACTCTCTTCTGTGACAACACTGGAGCTATTGCCCTTGCCAAGGAGCCCAGGTTTCACAAGAAGACCAGGCACATCAAGCGTCGTTTCAACTCCATCCGTGAAAATGTTCAAGATGGAGACATAGATATTTGCAAAGTACATACGGATCTGAATGTCGTAGATCCGTTGACTAAACCTCTTCCGCGAGCAAAACATGATCAACACCAGAACTCTATGGGTGTTCGATTCATCACAATGTAACTAGATTATTGACTCTAGTGCAAGTGGGAGACTGTTGGAAATATGCCCTAGAGGCAATAATAAAAGGATTATTATTATATTTCCTTGTTCATGATAATTGTCTTTTATTCATGCTATAATTGTATTATCCGGAAATCGTAATACACGTGTGAATACATAGACCACAACATGTCCCTAGTGAGCCTCTAGTTGACTAGCTCGTTGATCAACAGATAGTCATGGTTTCCTGACTATGGACATTGGATGTCATTGATAACGGGATCACATCATTAGGAGAATGATGTGATGGACAAGACCCAATCCTAAGCATAGCACAAGATCGTGTAGTTCGTTTTGCTAGAGCTTTTCCAATGTCAAGTATCTTTTCCTTAGACCATGAGATCGTGTAACTCCCGGATACCGTAGGACTGCTTTAGGTGTACCAAACGTCACAACGTAACTGGGTGACTATAAAGGTGCACTATAGGTATCTCCGAAAGTGTCTGTTGGGTTGACACGGATCGAGACTGGGATTTGTCACTCCGTATGACGGAGAGGTATCACTGGGCCCACTTGGTAATGCATCATCATAATGAGCTCAAAGTGACCGAGTGTCTGGTCACAGGATCATGCATTACGGTACGAGTAAAGTGACTTGCCGGTAACGAGATTGAACGAGGTATTGGGATACCGACGATCGAATCTCGGGCAAGTAACATACCGATTGACAAAGGGAATTTTATACGGGGTTACTTGAATCCTCGACATCGTGGTTCATCCGATGAGATCATCGAGGAGCATGTGGGAGCCAACATGGGTATCTAGATCCTGTTGTTCGTTATTGACCGGAGAGCCGTCTCGGTCATGTCTACGTGTCTCCCGAACCCGTAGGGTCTACACACTTAAGGTTCAGTGACGCTAGGCTTGTAGAGATATGAGTATGCAGCAAACCGAAAGTTGTTTAGAGTCCCAGATGAGATCCCGAATGTCACGAGGAGTTCCCGAATGGTCCGTAGGTAAAGAATTATATATGGGAAGTCGAGTTTCGGCCATCGGGAAAGTTTCGGGGTTCAACGGTATTGTACCGGGACCACCGGAAGGGTCCCGGGGGTCCACCGGGTGGGGCCACCTATCCCGGAGGGCCCCATGGGCTGAAGTGGGAGGGGAACCAGCCCCTGGTGGGCTGGTGCGCCCCCCCTGGGGCCCCCTCTGCGCCTAGGGTTGGGAACCCTAGGGGAGGGGGCGCCTCCTCTTGCCTTGGGGGGCAAGTTTCCCCCCTTGGCCGCCGCCCCCCTTGGAGATTCAATCCCTAGGGCCAGCGCCGCCCCTGGGGTCCCTATATAAAGAGGGGGGGAGGGAGGGCAGCCGCACCCTTACACCTGGCGCCTCCCTTCCCCCTTGCTACACCTCCTCCTCCCGCAAACGCTTGGCGAAGCCCTGCCGGAACCCTGCTGCATCCACCACCACGCCGTCGTGCTGCTGGATCTTCATCAACCTCTCCTTCCCCCTTGCTGGATCAAGGAGGAGGAGACGTCACGCTGACCGTACGTGTGTTGAACGCGGGGGTGCCGTCCATTCGGCACTAGGATCTCCGGTGATTTGGATCACGACGAGTACGACTCCCTCAACCCCGTTCTCTTGAACGCTTCTGCTCGCGATCTACAAGGGTATGTAGATGCACTCCTCTCTCTCGTTGCTAGATGAACTCATAGATTTATCTTGGTGAACGTACGAAATTATTTTATTTTATGCAACGTTCCCCAACAACCAGCTCCTCCTGCGCCTCCAGCCGAAACATGGTCAGCTGGGCTAGATCCAGCCTAGGGTACCACGCCTTGACGAACTCCAGGGCTCGACATGCTCCTGCTCGGGCTGCAGAGCCCTTCCAGGCCTCCAGGCGGCCGGCCGCCACCTCCAGCCAGTCGGCAGTCCGACTGGGGGTGCACGGAGCCTGCACGCCTGGCCAGAGGGCGGAGATCGCCCGGGCCCTACGCGCTGAAGGCGGTGCAACATCTGATGGGCAGGCCAAAGTCGGGCGTGGATGCTGAGGAGCTACTCGTTGAGGGTCCGGGGGGCGTCAGCGGCAATCTGCATGCCTTCCGCCCTCCGCTCCTGGTGTTGGGCCTCGATGATCTGGTTCATAGTGACGGAGTGGCCTGGGAAGAAGTCTGTTTGGACAGAAGGCAAGAAAAGCCAAAGGTCAGAAACTAGCAGTCGGCCTAGTTAAGGGCCGACAACTCAAAACAAGAAAGGAAAGAGAACAAAGCTCACCATCGACCAAGTCTTCAATGCTGCTGAAGCAGGAAGTCATCTGCGCCTCCTTGTCGGCCCAAGCGGAGCGCTCGACCTCGAACTCAGCAAGGAGGTCGGTCTCCTTCGTCTTCGCTTCCTTCTGAGCCGTCTTGACAGTCTCCGCCTGCTCCGCAAGCTGAGTGACCAGCCGGTCACGCTCCTCGGCCAGCTTGCTGCACTCCGCCTCCTTGCCGCATAGGGCGGTGTTGGCTTCGCCCAGCTACTGCTGCAAGGCGGCGTTGGCCTCTGTAAAAAGGGAGGAAGGAAAGAATGTTAGCTAAACAACAAAGAAGGGATGCAGTTATCGGGGTGATCCGGCCCGACTGCTCAGCAGTCGACCCGAATCTCGGGGACTACAGTCCGCGTGTGCGCTATCGCGCCCCCGCAGAGAGAAAGTCATCAACAGAGGTAACATCACTAAAAAGATTCGGCCCGACTGCTCAGCAAACGGCCCAAACCTCGGGGACTACAGCCTGCGGGTGCGCCAGCGCGCCCCCGTGAAGGAAAGAAATGAAAACTTACTCCGGCTCTCAGACAAGTTGGCGGTCTGCTTCTCCAGCTCCCGGACTCCAAAGTTGAAGGTGGCCGCGCGAAGATTGTGGTAATCCTGCAAGAGGGATATCAGATAAAGTTAGCATTCGACGCTTGCAAGTTAAAATTCCGGACCGCCTTCTCAGCAGCCGGCCCAAAACTTGGGGACTAAACCCAGTGGGCGCGCTGGCGCTCCCCCGCGAAGGAAGCAAGAAGATCAAAATAAAGAGAAGTAAGAAACTTACGCGGATGGCTGCCCACAAATCCAGGAACGCCTCGTAGCATCGCTTGAGGGCTTTGGCTTCAGCCCGGAGTTTGGCCTGGACATCGAGGGCCGACTGGTTTAGGGCGCCCGTCCCACCTCCACGTACCCAGCCAGTGGGCGCGGTGCTGGTTGCCTCGGTGTCGGGGACCGATGAGCTCACGGCACCGGCCTCCAGCGGCCGCGGTGCCGAGCCCTTCTTCGTAAGACGGTGGCGCGCGGGTATGCGGACCTCAGGAGTTAGGTCCGTCACCACCTCGTTCCTGGCTGGTGGCACCGGCGGGGCGGCCGGCTGCTCGTCCCGCCTTCTGCTGGTTGGCGGTGGCAGTGGCACGATGACGTCCGGCATGGCCACGTCGCCGCCCTCCCTCTCCATGACCGGCTACTCGTCGCCGGCTCCCCCAATCGTCGCCAAAAACTCCGGCGTAGGTGGCGCGGTGTTTAGGGGAGTCACGAGTAGCGGCTCCTGGCAGCGTGCGGCCTCTGCAAGCCGCTCCTTCTCCATGGCGTCAGCCTCTGCCTGCACCGGCTTCCTCGCCGCAGATGCCACGGCCTTGTCCGCTTCCGCCTTCGCTAGGCGGTCAGCTTCCTGTTCCTCGCGCACCTCCCGCGTGTTCTGCTCCTGCGCCTCCTGGAGGTCGGCGGCCGGGTCGATTCGCCGGCTGGTGGTGGAGGTCTCTGCCGACCTGATGACCGAGGCGGCGGCCGACTTCTCGAGGGTGAGCGGGGCCATAAAATAGGAAGGCAGGATAAAGAAGTTTCCTAGGCCAGATCGGAAAAGAGGAAGGAGCATAAGAGGAGCACTCACGTTGACACCATGAGCGGCACCTTCGGCTGCCTCTGGAACTTGGACACCTTGGTCGCGGCCTCTTTTCGCTCGGTCGCCGCGACCGGGTTCTTGGGCTTCTTCGGCACGCTGCCGAACAGGGCGGCGCCTTGCTTCCGCTTGCACTTGCCACCTCGGGCGGGCGGCCCGGTAGAGGGGCCTGCGCCGGTGTTGGCAGTGCTTCGAGAGGGGTGCGGCTCATCTTTGTCATCGTCATCATCGGGCCAGGTTTCCACGCTACTGCCCTCCTCGGAAGCGCCTGCTCCATCGTCGCCGCCTACTGCGTCGTCCTCCAGGGCGGCCGCCCCCAAGTCGGGGTCGTCCACGTCGCTCACTGCCCGTTCCGGCCGGTAGTCATCACTCGGACCCACGATGGAGGCCATCGCCGCAGACATATAAATCTGCGCTCTAGAAGAGGAGTTGCTTCACACCAGGAACAAGACTAAAAGATAGAACTAAAAAAGAAATCGAGGGACTTACGGCAGGCGGCAGGTTGTCGCGGGAATACGGCCGCTTCCTGAACCGCCAGGCTCCCTCCGACACCTTGAGGTCGGAGATCTCGTTCACCATCCTCGCCACCTCAACAATCGGCATCTCCTTCATGCACATCCTGCTCAGGTCACGGTGCCCGCTCATCCGACAGATCAGATGAGGGCGACATTGAACCGGGAGGACCCGGCGCTCGACGAAGGCGATGAGGACATCGAAGGCCACGAGGCCCTCCGACTCCTGGAGCACCCGGAGTCGGCCGATGGCGGCAGCCGCGTCCACCGACACCGGCTTCGGCTTGTAGCCCCAGATGGGCCGAAGCCCGACAAGGGGGGCGGCCTCGTAAGCTGGCAGGTTGATGAAGTTGACAGCTGGGTCGATGTTCTCAACGTAGAAATAAGACTGCTACCATAGTTTCACCGACTGTGACAGCTTGATGACCGGGAAGGCAGTCCTTTTCGCCGGCC
Organism: Triticum aestivum; assembly: GCF_018294505.1. Classification (NCBI taxonomy): domain Eukaryota; kingdom Viridiplantae; phylum Streptophyta; class Magnoliopsida; order Poales; family Poaceae; genus Triticum; species Triticum aestivum. Next base: position 596,415,984 of record NC_057798.1, on the reverse strand, counting down.
GACGCACGGCGACAAATCCGCCGCAGTCGGCCGCCATCTCCTTGGTGGAGGTGCCCAGCTTGCCGTAGAAGAATGCTCCCCACAGCTCGAGTGTGGGGAGGATGCCGAGGTATCTCTCGCACACCGTGACAAAGGCAGAGAGCAGTGTCACGATGTTGGGCGTCAGGTGATGCGGCTGGAGGTGGTTGAAGTCCATGAATGAGTGGAGGAAGCCACTCGCCGGGAGGCCGAAGCCACGGAGGAAGTGCAAGCGGAAGACAACCCGCTCATCCCCCTTCGGCGCCGGTGAAATCTCCTCCGCCGGCGGCACCCGCGCCTTGAAAAATGCCGCGTTGGGCATCCGGCGCGTGTTCCGGAGGAAGCTGAGGTGATCCTCTATCACCGTCGAGCCGTCCCAGTCGCCGCCCTTCTCGCGCGCCATGGCCTCGAGCGGAGCTGTGAGGGAAGGAGGAGCTCGACGGCGGCGAACTACGGCAGCACCACTGCTAGCACTAAGCAGCGGCGGCGGCGGTGGCGGAGAGAGTCAGAGGAGGAAGAGAGTGTGGGGAGGAGGGCGCGCGTGCTCCGCCGGTCCCTTTCCTCCCCCTACTTATAGTCGTCGGGTTGCGAAGCCGAGGGGGCGGGGCGTGGGATCGTGGGATTAACTGTGCCCACGACCCCACAACCCCCGATTACTGCATGAAGTTACTACGCCTTAAAACGCATACGGGAATCGCAACTGCCCGCCCGGGCCGCAGCGGATCCGCCTGCGTGCCGACGCCCGGTAGTGGCGGGCCTGGCCCACTGTCACGTCCCATTAGGAGCGTGGGGTGGCAGGCTGGCCGAGCTGACGTGCGCCGCGTGGCGTGCTTGTGGCGGGCGGCGGGCCTGGGAAACTTAGCAGGCACGCCACCTATTTCCCGCCTTGGTGTTCAAAATTGGCCGACGATCCCGCCTTGTCAAAACAAACTCCAACAGTCGGCGCGTCGCAAGGCGAATCAAGCTTCTTGCTCATGACACGGGGAAAGGGAAAGCTGCTGAGACTTCCCGACCCCTCGGCCGCGGTGCCTCACCAGCTTCGGGGACTACTGTCGGAGTAATGGGCCACGGGTAGCCTCACCCGAGCCCCTGAACCTTTCAAGACTTTGGGCCGGCTTCGCCCCACGAGATCTCTTACTGACGTGCCGCCTTCCTGTGGCCGGCTGGCTAAACGGTTAGCTGCCTGAAGATGGCCAAGCACCAACAGGTGGCACCAAGACCGGTCGGCTCCTAGCAGACGGCCTCGGGAGAGGCCGGCGACTAGCAGGCGGCCACCCAGCGCCCTCAGAGTTTGCGCTCTCATCAAGAGGACAGACAAGGTGAGGCAACAGCATAGTCCCTCACCCCCAAAACCTGGACTTGGCATGGCTACAGTGCCCCGTACAGGCGGAGATCTCCGCACGGCGCGGCACTGTTGCCACTTCCCCCTTGACATCACTCCTGACAGGCGGAGTCCTATTCCCCACGATGACCTGACGGTACGGCTTGCGGGCGGTGGGCCCTACCAGGCAGCGAGAGCCCGGAAGGCAGAGGATGCCGGACCAGTCGGCCTTGGGGGAGGCCGGCCTCCAGCAGGCGGCCGACCCCTCCTTGAAGTCCGTGCGCCATTAACCAGATAAGACACGGAGTGGCTACAGTTATCTCCCACCAGGCGGCGGGACTGTAGCCACGCTCGGCTGACGAAGCCCACATCATTAGCAGCACGACTATAGTGAACAACCACCAACCAGACCCGCCAGCGGCGGGAGCGGCCTGCCGGCTCCGTACCGAACCAGGCGGCGGGCCCCACTAGTCGGCGGAGAAGCCGGAGACCAGCGACACTAACAGCCGGGTCCAACACCCGGCCAGATTACCGTTGTACCCCTGGGGGGTAGGCCTATATAAACCCCCCCAGGGCACCCATGCAAAGGGTTCCCACTCCATTAGAACTAGCCACTACCTTAGAGTAGGAGGAGAGATAGCCTTGCCTCCTTCTGCTTCTAGCACACAGCTCAAGGAGCACTATTGTATCACTTGTGCCTTAGTGATCATGCGGAGACCCCGCAGAGCAGGACTAGGGGCATTATCTCCTAGGATAGCCCCGAACCTGGGTAAAGTGCGCTGGCGTACGTGTCTACGCCTTATCCCACTTCCAGGCACCGACAACGTTCTACTCGCTCCCACCATGATAAGCCATCCGTTGGCATATGTCGCACCCAACCCCCGACACTATGTGGCTTTATCACTCTCACTTAGCCATAGGAGTTTGAGAATAAGATTGTAGGCGCAACCAGTGGTATTGTTTAGCTATCTGAACTCGGGTGTTGTAAACACCTGGCCAAGTAAAAACCGGTCCTTCGTGTGACACGGAAAAAATCGCAAGATATTTGTACCAAGTCACCGAAAAGCTGACCAGCTCTCGCCGCATCATGATAGTCAGTTTTCGGCTTTCTCTACTGAGGTGTTTATCCGGCCAACTAGAAACACAATCACAGTAGTTCTCCCTTTACTTCCTTAGCCAAACAGTCGGAACGTACGGCAGTAATCACATGATCCGGGCAACCCAAGTATTGACCACCAACACATGATTCGGAGCTGATGCATATAATGCTAGATTCGGAACGCCGATTAGCACTTGTGAAAGTGTTTGGACTTATGGTAAATTTAATAAATGTACGCGGTTGAATAGAGCCCATGGCGATTTAGGTCAAGCCAAGGTGTACATGACAATCAGATGATAAAGAAGAAAAAAATACCGAATAGGGAATAAGCCAGTACCAAATAATTTGGGCAAAAAAATTGTTTCCATTATAGTCTGATTGATATGTCAAAACGTATTTGTACAAATAATGCTATAAACATTGAGGCTATTTTACATGCAGAGCCAAGGGGAAAGCTGTGTACAGGTATTTAATAACAAGGGGGGAGGTGATCTTGAAAGATCCTTTAGGTACTCCCCGTACATCTGCGCTGCTTTTCGCCTTGATGTGTAATCCTTTGAGAGGATTAATGAATAAGTTTTCAAAAGGGGCCGGAAAAAGGGGCCCTTGTCATCATAAAAAGAGTGGTGTGGTTTGTAAAGAACCTGAAAAAAATGAAGTTAAGAGAAAGATAGGTGGGGGTCTGGATACGGTTGAGCCGTATTGTGGACTTTATCCTAGATATGCCTCCATTATTGCCCATGGTATTTTTAGTGCGTAGTTATGAGCACGTGGTACATACGCCGCTTCTTGGTTGGGGCGAAGACAGAGGCCGGATTGCTAGTCGAGCTCCTGACAAGTTGGACTATCATTATGCAGGGTAGTTCGGACTCGTTTGACGGGGTCTGATGGCTTGACTACTGATGTGGAGTTCGGCTTGATAAGGCCGACCTGCACTTCCGCTGCGAGGGCTGCGGTGTGTTCCAAGGTACGGAGGGAGCTATCCATGTTTCCATGAACTGTTATAACACCGCGTGGTCCTGGCATTTTGAGTTTTAGATAAGAATAATGCGGGACCATGTTGAAGCGAGAAAACGCAGTTCGTCCGAGTAGTGCGTCATAGCCACTGCAGAAAGGGACGATGTCGAAGATCAAGTCTTCACTTTGGATGTTGTCCGGCAAATCGAATACGACCTCTAATGTGATGGAGCCCGTGCAGCGGGCATCTACACCAGGTATAACTCCTTTAAAGGTAGTTTTGGTGGGTTTGACTCTTGACGAGTCAATAACCATTTTCCGGACTGTGGCCTGAGAGAGCAGGTTAACACTGCTTCTGCTGTCCACGAGGACTCTCATGAGGTGGAATCCGTCAATAATTGGGTCAATGACCAATGCGGCTGAACCTCCATGACGGATACTGGTCGGATGGTCCCTGTGATCAAAGGTGATCGGGCATGCTGACCATGGGTTGAATTTTGGGGCGACTCGCTCTATCGCATAGACATCCCTTAACGTGCGCTTGCGCTCCCTTTTGGGGATGTGAGTAGCGTATATCATGTTCACCATCTTGACCTCGGGGGGAAATTTTTTCTGTCCCCCTTTGTTTGGTGGACGGGACTCGTCATCATCATCCTCACTGGGCGACCCCTTCCCCGTGTGCTCAGAGTTTAATTTACCAGCTTGTCTAAAGACCCAACAGCTTATGTTGGTATGGTTAGCAGGCTTGTTTGGGGTGCCGTGAATCTGGCAAGGTTGGTCGAGTATTCGGTCCAGGCTAGATGAACCGTCTTTGTTTCTTTTGAATGGTCTCTTCCATTGTCCGGACTTGGAGCCACTGAATCCGACGTTGACCACCGTGTCTTTGGTATTTTCAGTGTTGCTCCGATGCTTGTTTTTATTGCGTCGGGGCCTGCCGTTTCTGTTCTTTGCTATAGAAGTGTCAGGATCGCTGGTACTATTGCTGCTACGGGCAAGCCAGCTATCTTCGCGTGCGCAAAAGCGGGTCATTAGTGATGTGAGGGCTGCCATGGACTTTGGCTTTTGTTGGCCGAGGTGTCGGGCAAGCCATTCATCGCGAATGTTGTGTTTGAAGGCTGCTAGAGCCTCGGCATCTGGACAGTCAACAATTTGGTTCTTTTTGACTAGGAACCGGGTCCAGAATTTTCTGGCTGACTCTCTGGGCTGCTGGACTATGTGACTAAGGTCATCGGCGTCCGGAGGCCAGATATAAGTGCCCTAGAAGTTGTCTCTAAAGGCATCCTCCAGGTCTTCCCAGCTTCCAATAGAGTTTTCTGGGAGGCTGTTTAACCAGTGCTGAGCTGGCCCCTTAAGTTTTAGGGGGAGGTATTTGATGGCATGTAGATCGTCACCGCGAGCCATGTGAATGTGGAGAAGGAAATCTTCAATCCACACTGCGGGATCTGTTGTGCCATCGTATGACTCGATGTTCACGGGTTTAAACCCTTCTGGGAACTGGTGCTCCATTACCTCATCGGTGAAGCATAGGGGTGCACGGCGCCTCTATATCGGGCCACGTCATGATGCAGTTCAGATGGAGTCCGTATGCGATTTTCAGCCCGGGTAAAGTAATGCTTGTCGCGCCAGGATTGATGGCCCTCTTCTCGTGCTGGGGCCCGCCCCCTTGATCCATATATTGATCTAGTCTGACCTGCTCTATTATCCAGGTCCTGTCGTAGGTCGTAAGTGTATCCAGCAGCTGTTGTCTCTCTTCCTTTACGGCGGGGTGGTGCAGGCGGGTGTTCAGCTTGAGTTGCCGCTCTGTCCCGGGCACATTGTGGTCGGTCAGGTCTGTCAGCGGTGTTACATGCGGGCGGTATAGGCTCTGGTGCTTCATCGTCGAATTAGGGTAGTAGCTTGCGCTTCAGATAGCTCTTGGTTGGGCGTTCGAGGCCATATTCCTCAGCTGCCAGGACATCGGTCCATCTGTCGTTGAGAAAATCCTGATCAGCTTGAAGCTGCTATTGCTTCCTTTTCAGGCTTCTGGCAGTTGCTATTAGCCGGCGCTTAAAGCGCTCTTGTTCGAAGGGTTCCTCTGGCACGATGAATTCTTCGTCACCGAGGCTCTCGTCCTCTTAGGAGATTGGTACGTAGTTACTATCCTCCGAGCCCCGTCCTCAAGGGGTCGTCGGGGTTTACTTTCCCCTCCTCCCAGTCATCATGTTCGGATGTTGGTTCGATAGGGGCTTCTTGGTCTTCGGCGTTATCTGGAGTATTGTTGTCTCCGGTGCTGGTATTGTTGTCTTTTCCTCGGCGTGGTTTAGAGCGGCACCGCTGACGATGATGCTTTGGTGGTGCCACAGGAGAATTATTCTCGACTGGGTCCTTCCCACCTTTGCCATCATCCTCTTTGGGTGTGTCCACCATATACACATCATATGTAGAGGTAGCCGTCCAGCGTCCGGTAAGCAGCGGATTTTGGGTTTGCTCTTCTCCGGTATCATCGTCCATGTCTACGGAAGCGTAATCGAGCATGTCGGTTACGTCCTCGACAGTGGCTATGAAGTGGGTGGTGGGTGGGACGTAAAATTCCCCGCTCTCGGTCCCTAGTGCGGGCTGGGCGTAGTTTGGCGGTGATACTTCTGTAATGGAGAGAGATCGCATTAAGTCCAGAGCCTCTTTTAAGAGTGGGGTCTAGATAGGGAAGCAAGAATCCATGGAGCAGGTCGGGATAGGAGCTCCCTGGCCGAGCTCGTATAACACAGACCTCGAGAGTTCGGAGCTGGTGCATGGAGGTGAGTCCGGCTCGATGAGAATAGGGTGATCCAGGAGTGATTCCGGGCTGGTCGGTGAAACGATCCCCTCTGTATCTCTAGTGTTGAGCTCTATGGATGCAAAGAGTCCGGCGGGCTCTAAATTCCAATCTTCAAACTCAGTGAGGAGTTCCGGATTTAAGGCCGGAGCTGTGATTGAGGCCGCGAACCCCTGGAAGATCAAGTCTCCCTAGATATCAGCGACATAGTTTAGGTTTCTGAAACTAATCTGGTGACTAGGGGCGTAGCTGTCGATTTGCTCCAGATGGCCAATCAAATTGGCATGTAGTGCGAAGCCGCCGAATATGAAGATTTGGCCGGGGAGAAAAGTCTCCCTTAGGGCAGAATTGTTGTGGATGGTTGATGGAGCCATCGAGCCTTCTAGTGACGACACAATGGAACTCTCAATGAAAGCACCAATGTCGGCGTCAAAACCAGCAGATCTCGGGTAGGGGGTCCCGAACTGTGCGTTTGAGGATCAAAGGTAACAAGGAGGCAAGGGACACGATGTTTACCCAGGTTCGGGCCCTCTTGATGGAGGTAATACCCTACTTCCTGCTTGATTGACTATGATGAGTATAGGGGTTACAAGAGTTGATCTACCTCGAGATCGTAATGGCTAAACCCTAGATGTCTAGCCCGTATGATTGTGTTCTCGCCTATGGACTAAGCCCTCTGGTTTATATAGACACCGGAGGGATCGAGGGTTGTACAGAGTCGATTACAGAGAAAGGAAGGTAAATGATCCGAACGCTAAGCTTGCCATCCACGCAAGCGAGATTCCTATCTGGGCACGGGGGAGGTCCTTCTACCATGTATCTTCACGGCCCATCAATCCGGCCCATGTCACATAGGCTGATTCCTCGAGGACCCCATAGTCCATGACTCCCTCAGCAACCCCCCTTACCTAGTCCAATTCGGACCCAAGGGGGAGGGGGCGCGTGGCCTGCCCTGGCCGCCCTCTCTCTCTCCACCAAGGCCCATCTCATATGCTTGAAATATTAACTTCAACTCTTGGAACATCTCATATGCTCCATGATGTTCAAAACGTCTTTGAAGTCCCGATTCTAAGCCATAGAGCATGGCACACTGAACTATCGAGTAGTCATAAACACGCATTTGCCAGGCATTCACAATGAGGATAATCCTCAAGTTACAGACCCAGTCCGTATAGTTGCTGCCATCATCTTTCAACTTAGCTTTCTCTAGGAACGCATTAAAATTCAAAGCAATGGTGGCACGGGCCATTGATCTACAATAACATAGACATGCAAAATAACTATCAAGACTAAGTTCATGATAAATTAAAGTTCAATTAATCATATTACTTAAGAAATCCCACTTAGATAGACATCCCTCTAGTCATCTAAATGATCACGTGATCCAAATCAACTAAACCATGTCCGATCATCACGTGAGATGGAGTAGTTTTCAATGGTGAACACCACTATGTTGATCATAGCTACTATATGATTCACGTTCGACCTTTCGGTCTCAGTGTTCCAAGGCCATATCTGCATATGCTAGGCTCGTCAAGTTTAACCCGAGTATTCTGCGTGTGGAAAACTGGCTTGCACCCGTTGTATGTGAGCGTAGGGCTTATCACACCCGATCATCACGTGGTGTCCCGGCACGACGAACTGTAGCAACGGTGCATACTCATGGAGAACACTTGTACCTTGAAATTTAGCAAGGGATCATCTTATAATGCTACCATCGTACTAAGCAAAATAAGATGCATAAAGATAAACATCACATGCCATCAAAATATGTGACATGATATGGTCATCATCACCGAGGCATCGTCATGATCTCCATCCTCACCGGCACGACACCTTGGTCTTCATTGTAGCATCATTGTCATCTCGCCAACTATTGTCACTACGACTATCGCCACCGCTTAGTGATAAAGTAAAATAACTACATGGCGATTGCATTGCATACAATAAAGCGACAATCATATGGCTCCTGCCAGTTGCTGATAACTTTGTTACAAAACATGATCATCTCATACAACAATTTATATCACATCATGCCTTGACCATATCACATCACAACAAGCCCCACAAAAACAAGTTAGATGTCCTCTACTTTGTTGTTGCAAGTTTTACGTGGTTGCTACGTGCTTCTAGCAAGAACCGTTCTTACCTACGCATCAAAACCACAACAATTTTTCGTCAAGTGTGCTGTTTTAAGCTTCAACAAGGACCGGCCAAAGTCAAACTCGATTCAACTAAAGTTGGAGAAACAGATACCCGCCAGCCACCTTTATGCAAAAGCACGTCGGTAGAACCAGTCTCATGAATACGGTCATGTAATGTCGGTCCGGGCCGCTTCATCCAACAATACCTCCGAATCAAAGTAAGACATTGGTGGTAAGAAGTATGACTATTAGCACCCACAACTCTTTGTGTTCTACTCGTGCATATAACATCTACGCAGAAACCTGGCTCTGATACCACTGTTGGGGAATGCGGAAATTTCAAAAAAATTCCTACGATCACGCAAGATCTATCTAGGAGATGCATATCAACAAGAGGGGAGAGTGTGTCCGCGTATCCTCGTAGACCGAAAGTAGAAGTGTTAGTTAACTCGGTTGATGTAGTCGAACATCTTCGTGATCTAACCGATCCAAGCACCAAACGTACGGCACCTCCGCGTTCAGCTCACGTTCAGCTTGATGATGTCCCTCGTACTCTTGATCCAGTTGAGGCCGAGGGAGAGTTTCGTCAGCATGACAGCATGGTAATGGTGATGATGAAGTTACCGGTGCAGGGCTTCGCCTAAGCACTATGATGATATGACCGAGGTGTGTAACTGTGGAGGGGGCACCGCCACGACTAAAAGATCAACTTGTCTGTTCTAGGGTGCCCCCTGCCCCCATATATAAAGGATAAATGGGGAGGCCGGCCGGCCCTCCTAGGGCGCGCTCCACAAGGGGAGTCCTACTAGGACTACTAGTCCTAGTAGGATTCCACCAAGAGGGAGTGAGAGGGAAAAGGAAGGAGAGGGAGAGGGAGAAGGAAAGGGGGGCGCCGCCCCCCCTTCCCTAATACAATTCGGACCCAAAGGGGAGGAGCGCGGCGCCTGCCCTGGCTGCCCCTCTCTCTCCACCAAGGCCCATGAGGCCCATTAGTTCCCTCGGGGGGTTCCGGTAACCCTCCGGCACTCCGGGTTTATCCAAAACTTCTCCGGAACACTTCTGTAGTACGAATATAGTCGTCCAATATATCAATCTTTATGTATCGACCATTTCGAGACTCCTCGTCATGTTCGTGATCTCATCCGGGACTCCAAACAAACTTCGGTCATCAAAATACATAACTCATAATACAAATCGTCATCGAACGTTAAGCGTGCGGACCCTACGGGTTCGAGAACTATGTAGACATGACCGAGACACATCTCCGGTCAATAACCAATAGCGGAAGATGGATGCTCATATTGGCTCCTACATATTCTATGAAGATCTTTATTGGTCAAACCGCATAACAACATACATTGTTCCCTTTGTCATTGGTATGTTACTTGCCCGAGATTCGATCGTCGGTATCATCATACCTAGTTCAATCTCGTTACCGGCATGTCTCTTTACTCATTCCATAATACTTCATCCCGCAACTAACTCATTAGTCACAATGCTTGCAAGGCTTATAGTGATGAGCATTACCGAGAGGGCCTAGAGATACCTCTCCAAAACACGGAGTGACAAATCCTAATCTCTATCTATGCCAACACAACAAACACCTTCGGAGACACCTGTAGAGAACCTTTATAATCACCCATTTATGTTGTGGCATTTGGTAGCACACAAATAGTTCCTCCGGTATTCGGGAGTTGCATAATCTCATAGTCTGAGGAACATGTATAAGTCATGAAGAAAGCAGTAGCAATGAAACTATAATGATCATAATGTTAAGCTAACGGATGTGTCATTTCCATCACATCATTCTCCTAATGATGTGATCTCGTTGATCAAATGACAACACATGTCTATGGTTAGGAAATATAACCATCTTTGATTAACAAGCTAGTCTAGTAGAGGCATACTAGGGACAATGTGTTTTGTCTATGTACACATGTACTAAGTTTCCGGTTAATTCAATTCTAGCATGAATAATAAACATTTATCATGAAATAAGGAAATAAATAATAACTTTATTATTGCCTCTAGGGCATATTTCCTTCAGTGGCTGCAACGTATCATGTTGCAGGTGACTACTATGAGGAGTGACTTACGTAGGGTTTCGTACCTCCACTTGACATGCTTCCCCATGGGGTTGATGGATCTTACCAAGATGTCTACTTAGATTAGCTTTCATTTCTACTTGATCTAAACTCTATTTGCTTATTGTAAGACTATGTATTTGACTCGGCTATGACCAGTGTCTGTAAGACTATTTGCTTTCTCAATCGTGCGATGTAATAAAGGATGCATTTGTGTATGATACAACATCATTACCATGTATGCCGACGATTCAATCTAGGGTTTGGCATAGAAACACACGGTGACCGTATGCCTGAAAAGGTGGGCTGTGACAACATTAAAGAAGAAAAGGAAGGAAAAGGAAGATAAAATATTGTCGATGAGGTGGTACAATGTTTTCTCATCTACATGAAGATTAACTCATGATTAACTAACATGCAGTGTACAAAAAATATCTTCTCTAATGATGTTACTTGATGATTGAGTCATCTGACTATATAAACATCTTTTTAGAAAATGATCTGACTATATAACATATGCATCTATATATAGAATGAACTTTGAGAACATTCCATGTCTATATGTAAATAGACTTCAAGAACCGACAATGTTATTATAAAGAAATGGGGTGCAAATTGTTAATATTGGTAATCAACAACAACATAGGGACATTGTCACTCATTCAGCACCATATCCTCTCTTAATATTGGAGATCAACGAGAGGACAAAGGTAAACATCAGTACATTCTATATTGACCCAAATCCTACAAACACATACATACCTGAAAAAACAAATTGAGAACCCTCTATATCTGCAACAAAGGTGAAAGTAGAAGAGCTAAAATTAAAAGGAGCCCCATCAATCAAGAAAGGTCCAAACCTAAGATGATTGATGTTTATTAGAATGGCCATGCATGGAAAATAAAGCAAAGCTGGAATTAAATTAATATTTAACATAAATAGTAGTGTAGAAGAATCATCAAAGGGGCAACCACAGGCAAATCACATCAAATTGGACCAATTATTTATTTCCAAAACAGAACTGACAATTCTATAGTTTACGGAGTATATACCTAGAAGAATCATGGAACCCAATTTAGTTAATCTAATCATAAAAAACTTTTAGATATGAAAAATGTTACCATCCAACAGTCAACTAGCTCAAGGTGTTGTGGCACGGACATGTAGCTCAAAGAACTCAATCTCAGCAAAATCATCAAGTCGATTCAGTCCTGCTGAGGGAGTCCCAGATTAGGGGGTGTCCGGATAGCCGGACTATAACCTTTGGCCGGACTCCTGGGCTATGAAGATACAAGATTGAAGACTTCGTCCCGTGTCCGGATGGGACTTTCCTTGGCGTGGAAGGGAAGCTCAGCGATGTGGATATGTAGATCTCCTCCCATTGTAACCGACTCTGTGTAACCCTAGCCCTCTCCGGTGTCTATATAAACCGGAGGGTTTTAGTCCGTAGGACGAACAACAATCATACCATAGGCTAGCTTCTTGTACTACCCATATCATCAGTATTAATCAAGCAAGAGTAGGGTTTTACCTCCATCGACAGGGCCCGAACCTGGGTAAAAACATCGTGTCCCTTGTCTCCTGTTACCATCCGCCTAGACGCACAGTTCGGGACCCCCTACCCGAGATCCGCCGGTTTTGACACCGACATTGGTGCTTTCATTGAGAGTTCCGTTGTGTCGTCGCCATCAGGAAGGATGCCTCATCCCGTCTTTAAAGACGGCGCTGTTGCTAAAGGAGCTTTGGCTATCGGCCAAACTCTCCGGCTAGGTGATTTTCTTATGACCGCCTGTTCGGCCGCCGCGCCGACGATGACTTCTCGGGTCATCGAAAGCAATCTCCACGTCAACTCAGAACTCGCCGAGCCGTTAGATCCGATGGAGCTCTCTTCCTTAAACGAGCTCTTGGATCGCATCGCCGCCCTGGGAGTCACTACAGACTATGATCAGATTGGGCTTAAACCCGATTCGAGAGAGATTAACTCTCCCCAGGTCACCCACCATGTCATAGTGGTGGAGGAACAATGCGGCAAATCTTCACCCATCTTGAGGACTAGTTATGTCCGAATTCCCGATCCCTCCAAGCCGAATACCCGCGGAGGGGAGGACGTCACTCAAACCCTGAACCAAAAGTCAGGCAGCGGGCTAGACTCATTGGACAACATCCAAGAACCCAAGCTACCGAGTTCGGAAACTCCTTGGCCCCCGAGTCTCAGATTGGGAGAGGTTCCTGATTTAAATCCACCCGCCCACCCAAATATAAGGGATCTATCCCAAATTCGGCAAGAGCCCACAAAAACAGTAAACCATTACTGGGCCAGATTCCTCTTGGTTATGAACAGGATAGAGGACTGCCGCGAGGAGGATGCAATTTCATTCTTCTGCAATAATTGCACGGACATCAGAATCCTCAACGCCATAAGTCGCCATGAGATTACACGCTTCACTGACTTGGCATCCATAGTACGAAAGTACTGTGCGATGGAAAGTGTCCGGAAAACCGAAATAAAATTCTGGGACAATCCGGCCCTGAATACAACCCCAGTCCAAAATAAAAGGGCGCATTATCGCCAGGCACCTGGGCTAAACACCAAAAAGCAAAAACCCTCTGTAGGGTATGGAACCGTACTGGAGGATGGCTCAATGGACCCTGTAAGATTCATAGTACAGAGGGCGCCACACCAACTCATAGCCTTAGAGCATGTTGGATACTCCGGCAGGTGGCCAGAAGTGGCGAGGAGCTTTTAACTCCAGAATCCGCAGAGCACCAACCCAGGGAGACCAGTACGGTGTCAACAGTCTTCGAGACTTCCGCATCAAATAATATGCGGAAACGAACACTCCGCAGCCTTACCGAAGTCTACCAAGTAGCAACAATAAACCCATGGAGTGTCACGGCTATTACCTTTAATGCCAGTGATGAACCTAAATTCCGAACAGCCCGAGCACCAGCCGCATTGGTCCTCAGTCCAATAGTGGACGGCTTTTGCCTTACCAAGGTACTCATGGACGGTGGCAGCGGATTGAACCTCATTTATGAGGAAACCCTTCGAAAAATGGAAATAGACTGGAGCCGCATTGAGCGAAGCAACACAACCTTTAGAGGAATAATCCCCAGTCGGGAAGCATGTTGTATAGGAAAAATCACACTGGATGTGGTGTTTGGCACACCGGATAATTACAGGTCCGAGGAGGTCACGTTTCAAGTGGCCCCGTTCAGCAGCGGATACCATGCTTTGTTAGGGCGAGAGGCATTCACAATTTTTACAGCTATACCCCATTACAGGTACATGAATCTCAAAATGCCCGGACCCAACAGAATCATCACTCTTGCTAGTGACCCGGACATAGCACTCCGCGCCGAAAACAAGACAGCCGCACTGGCCCTTAAGGCACTATCCAAAGCCCTAGCGGCCGAAGAACTGATTGCGCTCCGCTCCATGGTGAACAGGGACGACGTGATACTCGATAAAACATCCAAGTCCACCTCTTTTAAATCGGCGGACGAAATAGTCAAATTCGGAGTCCATCCAACGGACCATACAAAAACGGCCTCCATCGGGGCGCAATTAAACCCTGATGTAGACGCCGCACTACAAGATTTCCTACGCGAAAATTGGGACATTTTTGCCTGGCACCCTTCAGACATGCCAGGAATCCCACGCAGGCTGGCCGAGCACAGCCTAAACATACTAAAAGGATTCAAGCCTATCGAGCAGGCTCTTCGGCGTTTCTCCGAACCTAAGAGACAAGCCATGGGAGAGGAGCTAGCCAAATTATTGGAGGCCGGATTCATTAGAGATATAAATCATTCGGACTAGCTAGTAAACCTGGTGATGGTACCAAAGAAGGACAAATCCTGGCGCCTATGTGTCGATTTCAAAGACCTCAACAAGGCTTGCCCAAAGGATCCCCCCGCATCGATCAAATTATTGACGCCACTGCAGGACACGATTCATTGTGTTTCCTCGACGCATACTCCGGCTACCATCAAATTAAGATGGCGGAGCCAGACCAAGCCGCAACGGCATTCATCACCCCATATGGCCCATTCTGCTTCAACACAATGCCCTTTGGGCTCAAAAACGCCGGCGCAACATATCAGCGCATGATTCAGACATGTCTGGCAAACCAGATCGGCAAAACAGTTGAAGCATACGTAGATGACGTGGTCGTCAAAACCAAGCACGTTGAAACTCTAGTAGACGACTTGAGGCTCACATTCGATAACCTCCGTGCATATGACATCAAGCTTAACCCAGAAAAATGTGTTTTCGGCATACCAGCCGGAAAGCTCTTGGGCTTCATTGTATCTGATAGAGGAATTGAAGCAAACCCAGCCAAGATCCGAGCTCTGTCACAATTGGATATTCCAAAGGACCTCAAACAAATACAAAAATTGACTGGATGTGTGGTGGCTCTAAGCCGCTTCATCTCCCGCTTAGGAGAAAAGGCATTACCCCTTTATCGCCTCCTCCGGCGCACCGAACACTTCGAGTGGACGGATGCTGCCATGGCTGGACTCGAAGAAATAAAAGTCATATTGGCAACAAACCCGGTCTTGGCCGCGCCTAACATCGGCGAACCAATGCTATTATACATTGCGGCAACTCATCGAGTTGTAAGCGCAGTGCTCGTCTTCAAACGAGAAACGGACGGACACAAATTGCCCCTTCAAAAACCAGTTTACTACGTGTCCACTGTCCTCACTCCATGCAAGTCATGGTACCCGCATTATCAAAAGATAGCATACGCGGTGTTTATAGCATCCCAAAAGCTACGACACTACTTTCAAGAGTGTTCGATAACAATGCCTCCGAAGTACCTCTTAACGATATTATAAACAACCGCGACACGACGGTCTGGATTGCCAAATGGGCCATTGAGCTCCTCCCGTTCAACATAACCTATAAGCCACGGCGAGCTATCAAGTCGCAAGTTTTGGCCAACTTTTTCGCCGAATGGACTGAAGCCGAACCCCCTAAAGAGTACGGCACATATTCCAACTGGATCATGCACTTCGACAGCTCCAAAATGTTAGCGGGTCTGGGGGCTGGCGTCGTTCTGACATCCCCAACAAGAGATACAGTCCAATATGTACTCCAGATAATGTATACGGACTCTAACAATGCAGCCGAATACGAGGCCCTTCTACATGGTCTTCGGATGGCAGTCTCCATGGGCATCCAACGCCTAGAGGTGCGTGGGGATTGGAACCTCGCGATATCCCAAATAAATGGAGACTTTGATGCCAAGGATCCGAAAATGGCAGCTTATCGCAACGCCGTCCTAAAAATGTCAGCTCGGTTTGAAGGGCTCGAATTTCACTATATAGCCCGGGAAAACAATCAGGCAGCAGATGTCTTGGCACGCATCGGCGCAAAGCGCGATGCAGTCCCCCCCAACATTTTCTTGGAAAGACTATTCAAGCTATCCATATCTTGGGAAGGGGAATCCGGAAATAACAGCCCGGACCCAGCCGCACCGCCTGACACCGAACATTCTGACACAACGGGAGGCTCCACCAACGAAGTAACATCCTCAGCCCACGTAATAATGGCAGTCATTGCCCCGTGGACAGAACCATTCCTAGCCTACCTAACAAGGCAGGAACTCCCCGAGGACCAAAACGAGGCACGCTGCATAGTGCGGCGATCTAAAGCCTATAAAGTCCATGAAGGAGAGCTTTATAAGAAAAGCACCACCAGAGTCCTTCAAAGGTATAATCTCCAAAGAGGAAGGGCGGAATCTTCTGGCTGAAATTCATGCCGGACTAGGTGGGCAGCACCTGCAGCCCGGGCCCTTGTAAGCAAGGCCTTCCGTACAGGATTTTATTAGCCGACGGCCCGGGCAGATGCTCAGGACTTAGTCCAACGATGCGTCGGTTGCCAACTCTTTGCTAACCAAAGCCATATGCCACCCACCGCCCTCCAAACTATACCCATCATCTGGCCCTTCGCGGTCTGGGGGCTTGACATGGTTGGACCCCTTAAAGGAGGAACCCACAAGCAAAAATACCTACTGGTCATGGTGGACAAATTCACCAAATGGATAGAGGCCAAGCCCGTTAAGACGGCCGAATCCGGACCGGTGATAGACTTCATATCAGGGGTCGTACACCGTTACGGCATCCCCCACAACATCATCACTGATAATGGCACAAACTTTACGGCCGACGAGGTAAAACTCTGGTGCAGAAACATGGGCATCAAGCTCGACTACGCTTCAGCCTATCACCCACAAACTAACGGTCAAGTCGAGCGAGCAAACGGTCTAATCATGAGTGGCATCAAACCCAGATTAGTGTGGTCCCTCAAGGAATCTAACACGCACTGGGTAGAGGAGCTCGACTCTGTACTCTAGGGGCTGCGGACCACGCCGAATCGCACTACCAGATTCACACCATTCTTTATGGTATACGGCGCAGAGGCAGTTCTGCCCTGCGACATAATTCATGACTCACCTCGCGTGCGCATGTACAAAGAAAGAGAAGCCGAACTCGATCGGTAGGACAGTTTGGATGCCTTGGAGGAGGAGCGCGATGTGGCAAAAGCCCGTTCTGCATTCTATCAATAGCAGGCTCGAAGATATCAAAGCAGAGAAGTACGAGCCAAAACTTACAATGTTGGCTAGCTAGTTCTAAGCCCGCCGGACAAGAAAAAGGACAAACTCAAGCCCAAATGGGAAGGTCCCTTCATAATTGACCAAGTCCTGACTGGTGGAGCGTTCCGTCTGCGAGATGCATCGGATAACCGACTCGAGGCAAACCCATGGAATGCAGCACGTCTACGAAGATTCTACGCCTAGCGCCGGACCCTATGTTCGTCTCCTTCCTCGGTCTATTTTTTACACATTAGCTGTCTTATATTTCTCTCCTTCTCCCTACTTTTCTCTTACAGCCTTTAAGGGCTCGTTTGCGCCTTGTTCACATACAATTGACGCGCTATCCGCGCTCATAATACCTGGGGGCTTCTCTAACAGAAGCTTGTTTATATGGGCCTCATGCCCAACACATGTGTCACACTTCTGCATGTACCTTTTATTCACCATTATATGCATCGATGTGCCTTAAGTTTTGGCCAAGCTGGGTTGCCTGGCTCCTGTGCTTACCCCTACGTTCCCGATTGTTCGGCTAGGTGGTAAAGGGAGCACCTCTGCGATTGTTACTGCCGGGTCAGCCGGATGTGTACCTCAGACTGGGTGAAGCCGAAAGCTAGCGTTCTTAAGGGAATATTCGGTCGGTGAACTAAAAGATGATTCCTCACTCGTTTATTTATCCGCCCCCAGATGCTTTTCTACTTTTTTCGTAGTCCGGACATGCACTTTAGGGCATGCCTCCCAGGGAAAGGAACCCCTAACGGAACTATTCTCCCTGGAAGATGTTTCTTACTAACCATGTAATATAACATAACTAGTTGGGCACTTGTCTGTTCAAGCACTAATGACCCCTACGCCTGGTCTCCACGCATGCCCCGGTTCTTACATAACCGAGAGGGTATTCGGACACACTCCGGACTATTGGGTCCCGAGGTTGAAGCGAAAAGTTCCGCCATGACAAATGATCTACAATCCGGCTAGAAGGCATTTTACATGTCATCTTAAATTACATAGTCAATTTGACTGGGTATATTCCTCTTCAATACCATCCAACAGGCTGTCTAGTTTACAGTCCTGTTGAGAATATTTAGCGGCCAACTCTACCTGGCCATACACTAAACTCACAGGGATCTCCTTCCCATCGGGCCCCACAGGTCCGACCTCGGCCATGTGGTTTGGGTCAGCCTTCGTGTACCGCGTCTTTACCATGGCCTAGGCCTCCCTGGTGCCTTGACGGCAGGCCGATATCTTTCATAATCGGAAGCACCGCCGCGCTCCCTTCAGCTTCTCTGCAAGCTCTCCAAGGCCTTCGGGCATGGAGACGGATGGCCACAAGGCCTGGGCGACGCCTTGCATCACCTGCCGAACTCGTTCGTGCAGTTGTGAGAGCTCGGGAAGAAGGTCACCCATAGAACCGGGCATTTCCTCTGAAGGTCGACCTGTTAGCATACCTACAGACATAACTCTATCAATCGACTTCCTCGCCGAACTCTTTTTTCGAAGTTCATTCAAGCACTTACTAAAAATGCTGCATCGAAGCCGCCGATTCTCCTTCATGGAGTCCGACAGCTGAGCACGAACATCCTTTAGTTCCTCGCCCAGCTGGGTGTTGGCATCTTGGAGCTTATTCTTCTCTTGCCTCACCCTTGTAAGCACGCTCTCACCGGCCTTTAACCGGTACAAGAGTTGTTGTTTGTCCGGATCCACTCCGGCGCCATCTGCAATGTTATTGTCAGATTTTCATGCATGCCGCACTTTTCAATATACTTATCTTTTGAAGCACATATTACCAGAGGGGGTCTCCTTGGCCTCCCCCGCCGCGGCTAGTGCAACCTCAAGTTGGGCTTTGCACTCTTCCAGCTCCTGGGACAGTTGGGTATTCTTTTCTGTAAGATCCTACATAACAAATGATCCTTAAATCAGCTATTCTAACTGTTTCAAGTCTCGAGGGCTACTGACATATATAACCATCAAATTTTCTCACCCGTATGTCTTTTACATACTGCTCTGTGGCTCTGGCTAGACCATTTTGAGCGGCACGGAGGTACGCATCTCCCGTATTGAAGGCATCCAATGCCTCTTGGGAGAAACAAGCGTCACGAGGAATTGTCCGGCGACGCCTGTGGTTCATGGCACTCTCCACCTCGGAATTGGTGGCAGACAGCCCGTCCGCATCCTCTGTCGGAGGAGCGTCCGGTGCGCGCCTCGTGTTCGCCTCCGCTTTCGGACCCGGCCTTGGAGCCTGGCCGGTGGAAGCGCGATTGGCAACCTCTCCGGATATAGTCCAGCGAGCGCTCTTTTTTCTGAAAAAAGCACGAGCGTTAGTATGCCTTGAGGGAATAAAACCTGGGAATAAAATGGCATGCCATACCGTTGCACCGGCGTCTCAATCCGGACCACACTTCTTTTCAACCTGCTGGGCCTTGATGCCCCTTGTTGGCTAGCCACCGCAGGCTCGGGCCTCTGCCTCAAGGACTTCCCGTGCAAAAACGCCATTGGAATACGGTGATCAAAAATAAGCACGGGTGGATCATATTATAAGTACTGGGACTTCGGTCTCGATTACTTGTGAGGCTGGAAGTAGTCCGGGATAATCAGCCGTAATGGCCACTAAGGTGTTGTCCTTGCTCAATTGATGAAACACCCCATCGATCAGCTCCACACATAAGTCCGGGTCCTCTTGGGAGTCCGGGTCGAAGGACCGTTCCGGGTCCTTGGGTTGTGGAGGAGGGTTGTTTATCTCCTTTATAGCCTGGCGTAGCTCCTGCGTTGAAGTTGCTAGACTAAATACTTAACTATGGGAATATGAAACGGATGGGAGAGTGAAAGTGTCCGCTTACCCAGCTTGGAGGATTGTACATAGAAAATCTGCCCCGTGGGTTGACGCGGAGGAATTCCTCCTCTTCTCCCTTGTACAAAGCGGACAAGATCTTTATTAGAGCGGCAGCCGATTCCGGCCCCTTACGGCCGCACCGGGTGGAGTCGTCCTCCCCGTTGAAATCCCACATGGGGTGGCCCCTATACTAAAGTGGCTGCACCCCCCGCATAATGCATGTGGCCATGACCTCGATCATGGTCAGTCCGGAATGAGCTAACAGCCTTATCCGATTCATCAGGTAAAGGATGTCCTTGTCATTTTCCTTCTGAGGGCTCCGTGGACGCCAGCTTCGGTGCTTCTTCAAAGGAGCATTATCGAACTCAGGGAGGCCAATCCAAACAGGGTCCGGCAGGGGAACGTCTTCTATATAAAACCATTCTGAAGGCCAGTCTTCGGACGCCTTCTTTGGGGTTCCGGATAGACATCCGGTCCCGGCGATGCGCCATTGTTCGGCTCCGCCCACTTGATATATCGACCCCTCCTGAGAACGGGGCACGAGGCAGAACAGCTTCTTCCACAGCGCGAAATGGGCCTCGATGCCCAAAAACAGCTCGCAAAGGGCTACGAAGCCCGCAATGTGCAATATGGAGGCAGGCGTAAGGTTGTGCAACTGGAGGCCATAGAACTCCAGCAGTCCCCGGAGAAACTGATGAATTGGAAATCCGAGCCCTCTTATCAAATAAGGGACAAGGCATACCCGCTCTCCTTTGGAGGGATTGGGGACGCTCTCCGCTTGCTCTCCGCCATTATAGGTGGCAAGCCCGGCTCGAACTGGGACCATGTAGGCTGGGGGGAGAAGCCCCTTGGCTTGGAGCGCCACTAGCTCGCTGTGCGGGCAGAACACCTCTCCCAATATCTAGGTTGAGGGCTGGGGGGCGAGAGGAGGAGCTGTGTCGACCAGCCGTGATGGAATGGAACTCTGTCGAATGCGCTCCGATGAGTGCTCGCGGAGGGAAGGTGGTGTGGTTCAGATCTAAATCCCCATCTCTTTTATAGGCAGCCCATTTGCGCAGCTAGGGGGGTAAATGAAAAAACACCCTGGCTTTTCGCATTCGTTTGACACGTGGAAGATGGCCATTATTGGGCGCAGAAGCCGAGGAGCGCAACATTCACCAGAAGCCGGACACTATTCAACAGGTATATGGAACTTGGAGAAGAACCCGCCTTGCAATGCCGAAGACAAATATGCGCGTCGGACTCATCGTCATTGAAGCCTGGTTCGGGGGCTACTGAGGGAGTCCCGGATTAGGGGGTGTCCGGATAGCCGGACTATAACCTTTGGCCGGACTCCTGGGCTATGAAGATACAAGATTGAAGACTTCGTCCTGTGTCCGGATGGGACTTTCCTTGGCGTGGAAGGCAAGCTTGGCGATACGGATATGTAGATCTCCTCCTATTGTAACCGACTCTGTGTAACCCTAGCCCTCCCCGGTGTCTATATAAACCGGAGGGTTTTAGTCCGTAGGACGAACAACAATCATACCATAGGCTAGCTTCGAGGGTTTAGCCTCTCTGATCTCGTGGTAGATCTACTCTTGTACTACCCATATCATCAATATTAATCAAGCAGGAGTAGGGTTTTACCTCCATCGAGAGGGCCCAAACTTGGGTAAAAACATCGTGTCCCTTGTCTCCTGTTACCATCCGCCTAGACGCACAGTTCGGGACCCCTACCCGAGATCCGCCGGTTTTGACACCGACACCTGCAGCACCAATCCAAGCATTACAGGCTGGTAGGCAGCATCACGTTGTGCACCAGAGCTTGGGGAGCAAGGAGTTGAGTCACTTCAGGGGCTTCTCAACAAAATCATGTTTGCTGCCTAGCATTCGGTAATCATCTATGTCGCGCACTGTAAAATTCAAATGCAAAGTTGTAACCAAATCTATACATTGAAACACAATCAACCTAAAGAAGAATGTTAGTTTTGGGGGATGTGTTCCGAGAAGAGAGATCCTTGGGGACGCAGGTATGGAGTACGGCGTGGGGAGGTAGGGCCTCATAGGCAAGGACGATGATAAGGATACTCTTGCTGGTGCCGGGGTCACATACCAGCACCTCTAGTAGGCGATCAAGCTCTTCACCGGTGTTCCCACTAGTGCAGAAAAGCCTAGCTAGGGCATGGCAAAAATAACCTTGTTGGCATGGACGACCGACGCCACCAATATGGTGCCATTGCTAAAAAGTAGTCGTGGCGCTGGAGCCCACGTCGGCAGTAGTTTAGATGCTACGGGCGTGCCACGTGGCCAATGCTAGAAGTAAGTTCTTCTTAACACTGTCGTTCCTTGTTGGCCAATGCCAGCAAATTGATTTTTTGGTAATAAAAAATTATTCTACTCCACAAACTAAATAATTGTAATTCACAAAAGGTACTAGCTAGTTACTCAATAGATACTTGTTAACACAAGATACCCATCAACTTAACAAGTTAATTAAACTTCACAAAATTTACTCATCAACTAAAGATGGACTAGCTAGTTAAAGAACTACTCTTCATCAAGGATTATGCTCAGCTGGCAAAGCTTCTTTCTATTTCCCTCTCCATGTTTTTTGAAATGAGCTATCTCCACCTTGAGCTCATTCCTCTCTTCCCTAAGGAGCTAGCTATCTCTCCCGCTTCAGCTTATCCCTCTCGTCCCTCAACTTATTAGTCTTTTGAACAAGTTGAACACTCTTGTTGTGCAACTCTTTAATCTTTGCCTTCATCGAGGCATTCACCTCTTACAGGCTATTAATGAGTCTCTTAGAGATCTCTGTTGAGCATGTCCACATCATACACCTCCTCGTTGTCTCCAGAATTGGCCTTTAACTGACAAATAAATAATTTGTTAGACAAAGTAGTTCAACATATGCACTCCTAATCATTTAACACATGTCAATTTCTACACATACAAACACATGCAATTGAACTAGCATCCATTGAAAGAATGAACTAGCATGCCACACTTTTTCAGTCACATACCCCACTTTGGCCAATTTGGCCACCACAAAAACGGTGGCAGCATGCCCCACTTGTGGCACACAAGTGTGGATGGCAACCAAACATGCATGCCAACTATATCAAAATGCCTAGAGTGTGATTTTGCACTGATTTGGCACTGCTT
The DNA here is from genome assembly GCF_018294505.1 of Triticum aestivum. Lineage (NCBI taxonomy): Eukaryota > Viridiplantae > Streptophyta > Magnoliopsida > Poales > Poaceae > Triticum > Triticum aestivum. Next base: position 596,392,993 of record NC_057798.1, on the reverse strand, counting down.
CAACATGTGTATCAAAATATGTTTCGACATGATATATCCAACACATATGGCAGACTGCCAAGCTCTTAATTTGGTCTAATCACTTCACATTGTAGTTTCTATTCATTTGGCAGAGTCAAATTATCTTAGTAAAATTATCTTCACAAACTCCTAATTTTCTATTCACTTCAAAAACTCCTAATTTGGCCTACTCACTTCACATTTTAGTTTCTATTCATTTGGCAGAGTCAAATTATCTTAGTAAACTTATCTTCACAAACTTCTAATTTTTCATTCACTTCACAAACTCCTAATTTGGCCTATTGACTTCACACTGTAGATTCTACACACTTCACAAACTCCTAATTTCTCCTACTCACTTCACAAACTCCTAGTCAAATTATCTTGCACTTCCAAGCTGATGATTTGTAGTCAATCCCATGGAGGGGATGAACTCACCATGATTTGTAGTCAATGCCATGGAGGGGATGAACTCACCGACGATTTATAGTCAATGCCTTGGAGGGGATGAACTCACCGTTGATTTGTAGTCAATGTCGTGGAGGGTATGAATCCTAGCAGTCCGTCGTCGCCGCCGTCAAAACCCTAGAGATGCAAATCCAGCGAAATCAAATCAAATGATGCAGGGGATGAACCCTAGAGTAGGGTAGAGATATATATATATATATATAGAGAGAGAGAGAGAGGAGAGAGAGGGAGATTTAACTACTACCTGATGACCAAAACCCACCGGAATATGAGGGAGGCAACGAGAGGTGAGAGAAAGGGGATCGAGAGAGCGGGGGCAGAGAGAGAAAAAGGGTGAGGCGAGGGGGCCGTTGCCCTTGGTTTTGACCCTGCTACTTGTGATCTGCGTTGGGATCTCCCCGAAGAGGAGAGGGTGATGCAGTACAGTAGAGATAAGTATTTCCCTCAGTTATGAAACCAAGGTTATTGATTGCTTGTATCTGCGTTGGTATTTCCTCGAAGAGGAGAGGATGATGCAGCACAACAAGTATTTCCCTCAGTTATGAAACCAAGGTTATCAATCCAGTAGGAGAACCAAGCAACACTATGTAAACAACACTTGCACACAAACAACAAAAACTTCCAACCCAATGCATAAGAGGGGTTGTCAATCCCTCCTCAGTATTGAGATAGATTAAATTGATAGGTTTTGGTAAATAGATCTAGCAAAAATACACACAAAAATAAATAAAGGAAAATTGCAGCAAGGTATTTTGGTTATAGGAGAATAGACCCGGGGGCCCTAGTTTTCACTAGAGGCTTCTCTCAAGAAAAAAGCATACAGTGGGTAAACAAATTATTGTTGGACAATTGACAGAAAAGCAAATAATTATGACGATATCCAAGGCAATGATCATGTATATAGGCATCACATACAAGATTAGTAGACCAACTCCTGCCTGCATCTACTACTATTACTCCACACGTCAACCGCTATCCAGCATGCCTTTGGTGTATTAAGTTCATGGGAAAACAGAGTAATGCAATAAGAACGATGACATGATGTAGATAAGATAAACTCACGTATGAATAAACCACATCTTCTTACCCTTAGTAGCAATGATACATGTGTCTCATGTCTCTTTCTGTCACTGAGATTGAGCACCGCAAGATCGAACCCGTCACAAAGCACCTCTTCCCATGGCAAGAAAAATCAATCTAGTTGGCCAAACCAAACCAAAATTTCAGAGAACAAATACAAGGATATAAAAACTATGCATATAAGAGTTCAAAGAAGACTCAAATAATATTCATAGATAGATCTGATCATAAACTCATAATTCATCGGATCCCAACAAACACACCGCAAAAAAGAGTTACACCAAATATATCTCCAAGAACATCGAGGAGAACATTGTATTGAAGATAAAAAAGAGAGAAGAAGCCATCTAGCTACTATCTACGAACCCTAGGTCTGTGGTAAACTACTCACGCACAATCGAAGGGCCAACAAGGGTGATGAAGAACCCCTCCGTGATCGTTGCCCCTCCAGCGGAGTACCAGAAAAGAACTCTAGATTGGATCTCGTGGTTCTGAAACTTGGGGTGGCGGAAACTGTATTTCAGTGATTCCCCCAGGGTTTTGGGGATTTTAGAGTATTCATAGAGGTGGAAGTCAGTCGAGAAGGTCCCGCGGGCTCCAGTACCCACCAGGGCGTGCCTGGGCCCCTAGCACGCCCTGGTGCCTAGTGGGCCCCACGGGCCTCCTCCCGTGTGCTCTTTTGGCTCCCTGGGTGTCTTCTGGGCAAAAAAAATCTACAAAAAATTTTGCAGCATTTAGACTTCGTTCGGTATTGATATCCTGCAAAGTAAAAAACAAGCAAAAAATAGCAATTGGCACCAGGCACTATGTCAATAGGTTAGTACCAAAAAATAATATAAAGTTGCTAGTAAATATATATAAAACATCCAAGATTGATAATATAACAACACGTAACAATAAAAATTATAGATACATTGGAGACGTATCAGTTATCAATCCAGCAGGAGAATCTAGCAACGACTCGTTAGTAGCACCTGCACACAAACAACAAATCCTTGCTAACCAACGCGAACCAGGGGTTATCAATCCCTTGACGGTTACGAGCAAGATTAAATTGTATTGTTTTGATAGATATATCAAGAAAAAATACAAAATACAAAATGAAATAAATAAAATAAAAACTCAGCAAGGTATTTTTGGTTTAATATATCATAGAAGGTAGACACGGGGGCCATAGTTTTCACTAGAGGTTTCTCTCTTGAAAATAGCATACAATGGGTAAACAAATTACTGTTGAGTGCTAGCTGTTGAGCTTGCGTTGGTTTTCCCTTGAAGGGGAAAGGGTGATGCAGCAAAGTAGCGTAAGTATTTCTCTCAGTTTTGAGAACCAAGGAATCGATCCAGTAGGAGACAACGCACAAGTCACTGAATACCTGAACAAACAATCAACAACTTGCACCCAACGTGATAAATGGGTTGTCAATCCCTTTACGATCACTTGCAAAAGTGAGATCTGATAGAGATAGATAAATGGTAAAGTAAATATTTTTGGTATTTTTGGTTATAGATCGGAAAGTAAAAGATTGCAAAATAGTAGATCGGAAACTAGCAAGATGTAAACGAGATTCAATATAATGGAAAAGAGACCCGGGGGCCATAGGTTTCACTAGTGGCTTCTCTCAATATAACAAATATTATGATGGGTGAACAAATTACTGCCGAGCAATTGATAGAAAAGCGCATAGTTATGACGATATCTAAGGCAATGATCAGGAACATAGACATCACGTCCGTGTCAAGTAGACCGACTCCTGCCTGCATCTACTACTATTACTCCACACATCGACTGATGTCCAACATGCATCTAGAGTATTAAGTTCATAAAGAACGGAGTAACGCATTAAGCAAGATGACATGATGTAGAGGAATTAACTCAAGCAATATGATGAAACGCCCATCTTTTTATCCTCGATGGCAACAATACAATACGTGCCTTGCTGCCCCTACTGTCACTCGGAAAGGACACCGCAAGATTGAACCCAAAGCTAAGCACTTCTTCCATTGCAAGAAAGATCAATCTAGTAGGCCAAACTAAACTGATAATTCTAAGAGACTTGCAAAGATATCAAATCATGCATATAAGAATTAAGAGAAGAACCAAATAATATTCATAGCTAATCTTGATCATAATCCACAATTCATCAGATCTCGGCAAACACATCGCAAAAGAATACTACATCGAATAGATCTTCAAGAACATCGAGGAGAACATGGTATTGAGAATCAAAGAGAGAGAAGAAGCCATCTAGCTAATAACTATGGACCCGAAGGTCTATGGTAAACTACGCACGCTTCATCGGAGAGGTAATGGTGTTGATGTAGAAGCCATCCGTGATCGAATCCCCCTCCGGCAGGATGCCGGAAAAGGTCCCTAGATAGGATCTCATGGGTACAGAATGTTCTGGTGGTGGAAAAGTGGTTTCGTGGCTCCCCTGGATGTTTTCAGGGTATAAGAGTATATATAGGTGAAGGAACTAGGTCAGGGGAGCTACGAGGGGCCCATGAGGGTGGGGGCGTGCCCTACCCCCTGAACGCGCCCTCCTGCCTCATGTCCGCCTCGTTGCGTCTCCGAATTCATCTCCAAGTCTTCTGGTTTGCTTTCGGTCCAAGAAAGATCATCGCGAAGGTTTCATTCCGTTTCGACTCCATTTGGTATTCTTTTCTGCAAAACTCTAAAATAGGCAAAAAAACAGAAATTGGCACTGGGCCCTTGGTTAATAGGTTAGTCCCAAAAATAATATAAAATAGCATATAAATGCCTATTAAAAATCCAAAACCGATAATATAATAGCATGGAACAATCAAAAATTATTGATACGTTGGAGACGTATCATTGGGCAACTGATAGAAAAGCAAATAATTATGACGATATCCAAGGCAATGATCATATATAGGCATCACGTCCGAGACAAGTAGACCGAAACGATTCAACATCTGCTACTATTACTCCACACATCGACCTCTATCCAATATGCATCTAGTGTATTAAGTTCATGGGAAAACGGAGTAACGCCTTAAGCAAGATGACATGATGTAGACAAGATAAACTCACGTATGAATAAACCCTATCTTTTTTCCCTTAATAACAATGATACATACGTGTCATGTCCCCTTCTGTCACTGAGATTGAGCACCGTAAGATGGAACCCATTAATTGCAAAGCATGCCTTCGAATTGCAAGATAAATCAATCTAGTTGGCCAAACCAAACCAATAAATCGGAGAAGAAATATGAAGCTATAGTAATCATGCATAAAAGAGTTCAGAGAAAACTCAAATAATATTGATGGATAGATCTGATCATAAACTCACAATTCATCATATCCCAACAAACACACCGTAAAAAGTCACTACGTCGAATAGATCTCCAAGAACATCGAGGAGAACATTGTATTGATCATCATATAGGGAGATAAGCCATCTAGCTACTAACAATGGACCCTATGTCTGTGGTAAACTACTCACGCATCATCAGAAGGGCAACAAGGTTGATATAGAGCCCCTCCGTGATCGATTCCATCTCCGGCAAAGTACCGGAGAAGGCCTCCAGATGAGATCTCGTCGTTTTGGAACTTGAGGCGGCGGAAAAAGTATTTCGGGTGTCTCTTTGATGATAGGAGAATATTTGAGTATTTATAGAGGTGGAATTAGGGTTAGTTGTGCCACGAGGAACCCACAAGCCTGGGAGGCGCGCCCCAGGGCTTGTCGCTCCCTCATGGCTCTTCTGACCTCCTCCCGAACTTTCTAGGATCTCTTCTAGTCCAGAAAAAAATTAGTCCAAAGTTTTTTCTCCTTTGGACATTGTTTGATATTGATTTTCTGAAAAGCCAACAACATGGAAAAAACAGCAACTAACACTAGGCACTAAGTTAATAGATTAGTCCAAAAAATGATATATAATTGTATATAATGACATATAAAATATCCAAAATTGATACTATAGTAACATGGAACAATCAAAAATTATAGATACGTTGGAGACGTATCCGACCCCATGACCTCCTAAAAATTTATGGGCTTGGCCCAATAAGCAAAAAAAATATTTACCAATAACAAATAATTTTTTTACTTTATTAAAAGCAAGACAATAATCTTAATTTAATAAAAAAACAATACTCATTATTTAATAAAAGTAATACAAAATAATATTGGTACTTTAAAGTCAAAACAACATTCTTAAATTAGAGAAAAGCAGTTAAAACAAAAGCAATACAATATTCTTAATTAATAAAAACAATATTCATAACTTAATAAGAGTAATAAAAAAATAGTACTTTAAATTCAAAACCAAATTCTTAAAGTAGTAAAAGCAATTAAAATAAAAGCAATACAATATTCTAATTTAATAAAAACTATATTCGTTATTTAATAAAAGTCATACAAAATAATATTAGTACTTTAAAGTCAAAACAATATTTTTAAATTTGAGAAAAGCAATTAAAATAAAAGCAATATAATACTCTTAATTTAATAAAAACAATATTCATAACTTAATAATAGTAATAAAAATAATATTAGTAGTTTAAAGTCAAAATAATATTCTTAAATTAGTAAAAGCAATTAAAATGAAAGCAATACAATATTTAAAAGTAATTCCAAAATAACTATAAATAAAAGTAATTCAAAATATTGAACCCCACGTCATGTAGTACTAACATGGCAACCCATGACACGCCACAATTAAACATAATAGTGCTGTCGTCCGGTGTTATACAACGTGAGCACTATATTACGCCTTGTACAAAGTGTGGGTCCCATATACCCGTGACATCCAACTATTTTCCTACGCCACCACTATATCCTAATAATGTCATACCGAGTAAGCCGAGCTACTACTATTTGAAAAAAATAGCGCTGGCGTTGGTTGAAAATGTCCAGCCACCAACGAAAGTTGTGGCTAGCAATTTTTTCCACTAGTGTCCCGGGGGTTGGTGTTGATGCCTCCAACAAATTCACCCTATCCAACACATTGGTGGTATACCAATGGGGGTAAGGGGTGAAGCTACGCAACTTTGGTGTAGACTATGGGATTCGAAGCAAACACATTTCTTTAGTGGAGAAGATGAAGAGGGGAATAAAAAATCCAACGGTCTATTTTGCAAAATAGTGGAGTAGATGAGAAGAAGAACATTTACTAGTAGAGAAGAGAAAAGACAATAGTAGAAGTCAGTCAAAGGAGGAGTAATTGAGGGGACGAAAGGGTTACAATGGGAATTGTCTGGAGAAAAAGAGAAAAGGTTAGCATGATAATCAAATAACCTGGGCATATGATAGCTACATGGGCTACTACCAATAATCAAACCAGCAACATGGCACGTCCTATCGGCCTAGGCAGCCCATGCATAAAATTGTAGCTTCTTACACGAAGGTTGTTAGCTTAAAATCCGATGGGTAGAATGTGGGGTTCATACAACCCAGGTTATTGGCTTAAATCCATTAGGAGAAACAAAGGGACAATGATGTATTGTTTTCTTCGCATGAACAATGTGGGCGGGAGTGTAGGGTTAGCCATGACATGGCTGATTGTGAAGTTGGTTTTTGCTTAGATCGCATGGTTGCCAATGTGGATAGGTTGCATGTTAAGATAAATAAAATAGTGGGGATGAGTCTCTTAGGTATATAGGATTCCATCCTCCCAGTAAATGCATCTCCTTGCCTCCCACATGCAAGCATTAAGAGCAAATATATTAACAGGCTTCTAGCATGTGTTATATGACACTTCTGTTGATATGAAGAAGAGAGACACTGTAAAATAGGAGTGAGCTCTCATGTGAGATTACAAATGTCAAAAAGCAAACATGAAAAAATATAAAGCAAAGAGAACGAGAGAAGGTGAAAAACAAGATCTAATTGTCAATCTAATGTATAGATGAAGTAGTATATAGGCACTAATTGGTTATATTATTAGTTGTGCTCTAAGTGTTTATAGTGAACCTAGTAGCTATTCTAATAACCATGTTATTATATGGGTGTTTTCTTATGAAGTCTTTTAGGTAGTATGGCATTCACTATATAGACAACAACCTACTTAGTACCATTGATCATATGTAACAAAAAACATATAAAGCCCATTTTCCGCTTGTGTTCATTGTGTCCCGTGATAGCACGGTATGGGCTGAAGAGATAGACATTGGTTCATGGGTTTGGTGGTGGTTGAGAACGGTCGTCTTAACTTGAAGCCCCTTGACTTTCATAACTTGAACAATGTGCCGCCAGGTGCTCTTTTTCGGGAGACGAAGTATCTCCTTTATCTGGTCATTTTAGATTGCTCGTGTTGAGTTACGTCCACAAATGTGCAACAATTAATTAACCTCATAAGTTGGTTGCATTACTAAGCATAGCTCAGATGCTTACCGATCTTGTTGCGGAACCAGTCCACCCCGCTTTAAGTCATAGACTTCGCAAATGTGCTTTGGACTTCCCTGAATTTATTCTAGACCTTTTAGCAATGTTCTATCAGTGGAAGATGGTGTTCGTGTCAGGCCCAATCTCGAGGAGGCATTCATAGGATAAGTTGTGCATGTGTGTATTCACAGGGGTGAGTGAAACAGTGTTTCTAAAAAATGAGTTGGTTGCATGGGGTGCAACGAAAGTTTATCTTTGATGGGAAATGCAAATGTTGGGCCAATCTCATTAATAGAATGCAAATCAAGAAACAATACAAATATTATTTACACGAGCCAAAATAGAAGGGAAGATAGAAAATAAACCTAAAATATGTTTTTCCTCCACTACCAATTTTAGTTTGTGTGGTTGTTGAATAAAGACCCATATCTTCGCATAACATGGGATAGCCAACCAATGCCAAGGCCACTCTAGCGACTTTGATTGCAGCCAAGGTCACCGGAGGTCAGGGTCAAGAGTTGCAACCCCCACCCCACCACCACCCATCTCCTTTGGCCTACACATCGCTCTCTGATTGACAATGGAATGACTACCACAAGCATGTTCACCATAACCGGCTTTCCAAATGATGGTCCTATACAACTTTTTGCTTTTTTGTAGCGTGCACCCTGTTAAACCGAACACTGTCATGTGATAAACCCCAATGTAGAAGATAAGAAGGGCTTAGCAAGCACAATTCTAGCGGCTAGTTTTTTTCTCCAACTTGAAGTCTTGCCCCTAATTTATCAATAGGAGGTCGGAAAAACCACATATTTCAGCATTCGTATTAAGTGTAGAGGTAGCTTGTAATACGTGCATGTGAGAGTGCCATTACAGGCGGTGCAAGAGTTATTCAAAACATCAGTAATATTTTTTTAGAAAGGTGGCACTTGCCTGACTTTAGCAAACTGAAACCCTTAAGGTGTTACAACAAATGACAAGAAAGTCTAGAATGGACTCAAGTTTGATACAAACCCAAGAGGGTAACTTGGCTCAAAAGCCGAAATGACACAGAACACGAAATAACTCCAAGCGGCGACGAAGCATCATACGAAATATTCCCCCATGGTTGTTGCCCTCCTCCCTAGGAGCCTTGGCATGTTGGTGGAGCTTATTGCACAACGTCTCAATGGTCGATGGTTTGTGGGCTGTCCTCAGTAGCTTCCAAAGCTGTAAGGATGTAGTCATTTTATAAAGTCCATTAGCAGGATGCTTATAAAAATGTTCTTTAATAAGAGTTTTATTACAAATTTGCTAAAGCGCCCAAGCGAGGGAGCAAAGCAAATCCAGGAAACCCTTTGTGGAAGTTAGGAAAGTCTCCCACTAAGGGTGTGGGAAATCGGCGAAAGATGTCAGTGCCCACAAAGAGGATTAAGACCGTCACCCCGTCCATGCCTCTTCTGCACTTCTACCCCAAATGTTAGACGGTCACGAACTAGACATCATAAGAAAATTCTTATCTTGGTGGATAATATGGCTTTCCAAATATCCATGGCTTGAAATTAGGTTTCCCAACAAAGTACGATAAATTAGAAAGTTAAGAACTTTCCCGATTTTTCCAACTTCCAATGGAAAGAATCTGCATTATTGATTAGTGTGGTACTCCTAAGAATAATATCTAGGCGATGCCAATCCTCTCCTTCATCGGGGCTAAGAGTCAAGCCAAAAAGTGGACACCACTGGAGATGTGTCCAATTCTCACTCACCAAAGCGTTTGGCTGGCTATCGCAAACATAATGGAACTCGGTTGCTAACTGCTTTTCGCCAATCCTTACATCATCAATATTAATATTGTCATACCGGACTGAAAATAGCTTATCCTCATCAAGTTTTATAAGTAGCTCGTTAGAATTCATCAAAGCAATCAGGGTTCAGGCACTTGCACGAACTTTTCTTTTTCGAAATTGTAGGAACTTGTCGGGTCACCAACGAAAAAATAGGACGCTACGTAGCAATGCCTTGCTATATGAAATCAGTACACAATCGTTCGCTATAGCGATCCGATATGGCTTAGCTCTAGCGGATTTTAAGAGCTGCCCTATGTTGTCATAGCACAATATTTTTTTTCCATGCGCATCAACCTCATACATGGAGAGGCAAAAAAAAAACATTTCTAGTCGGCCTGCAAGGATACCTTCTGAAGGTGGTCAATCGTGACAGATTGATAGTGAACAACATCACTGACAGAAGGTATCCTCGGCAAAGCCCACAAGCATATCAAAGCCAGTCCCTGGCAAAATATTTACGTAGATCCTTTTTTTTCTCCACCTTCTTTTTCTTCTTCATTTTCATCAAGTACTTGTCATAACTTAACTCGAGATAGCTGACCACACAACACCAATTTATTTCACAAACTAGTTAAGTTTCAAGCGCCTAGAAGATAGACAGCTCGATGGACGCCCACAAGTTATCCTTGCGTCAAATACCGGTCACATCTTCTTTTATAAAAGCACCGGTCGTATCTCCAGTGTCAAGGTCAGGGAGAACTAAAGTTCGTACGGAGAAAGTTCTACCGTTCACCCTGCGAATCAACCTATGGTTGAGTTGGTTAGGTGGACAGTGGTATCCCCAACCCACCAGGGTTCAAATCCTGGTGCTTGCATTATTCCTGGATTTATTTCAGGATTTCCGGCGATGCGCTTTCAGTGGGAGGAGACGTTCCCGTCGACGACGAGGCGCCTACGGTGGCTTCGTAAATCTCAAGATGATATGCCGGCTCAGTCTCTCGGAGGTGCTCATAGGGGTTAGGGTGTGCGTGTGTGCGTTCATAGGGATGAGTATATGCGCGTGTATATGAGCGCTTGTGTCTATACTGATGCTCAAAAAAAAAAGTTCTACCGTTCACCCTGATCTTAGCCATCCAAAACTATATCTAACGGTTCTGGGCGCCTTGATAGGCCTCCCCTATGGCGACACATCATCAGTAGCAAGCAACATTTGTGGCCCGTGAGATTTTGTTGCCCAGACGGACAGTCGATCATGCGATCGGTCGGAAGCGGTCGAGGCAGCTGGCTGACTCGAGGCCCATGTTCCAGAACTCCTCGTAGTACTCCTGGTAGGTGAAGGGCCGATAGGCCAGAGGGTGGCCGCCGTCCACCAGCGCCTCTGCCGGCGCGACCACCGCGTCCGGGGACGGGCAGTAGAACGTCGGCACCGAGATCCTCTCGCTCTCGCTGTTCACAATCACCCGGTGGAGCACGCTCTTGTATCGATCGTTGCTCAGAGCCTGCACGATACCATAGCCGAAACGTTAGTGGATGCCGTAGAGTGCTGTTCACAGTTGTGTCTGTCTAGAAGGATACCTGCAGTTGATCACCGATGTTGATGACCAGCGCGCCGGGCACGGGGCTGACGGCCACCCAGCGGCCATCGCGCTGGACCTGCAGCCCGGACACACCGTCCTGGAGGAGCAGCGTCACGGCATTGGGGTCCTTGTGCCCCGGCAGTCCGTACGTCAGCTCCGGCTGCGGGCACGGCGGGTAGTAGTTCACCGCCATGTGCTGCGCGTGCCGCCCCATGGCCTTCTCCATGTGGCCTCTCTCGAGCCCAAGGCTCTCCGATATCGCCTCCAGCAGCCTCAGCGCCAGAGCTCTCGCTTCCGTCGAGTAGGTGCCGACTACTTCCCTGCTCACACGGTCAGCGCAAATTGTCAGTTTATTTCTAATTCTATCTTCTCACAGAAAAATACACCTATCAGTTTGCTAGCGCAGCCGAACAGCAGTTATATTTTGCCTCTTTTTCTCTTACTTTCTGTTATACTGTAGTATTCCTTACTGCAACAGCTAGCCTGTCATCGTCCTGACAGAGGTCTAAGGGTGCACATGTTAGGTATGCGCCTCGTTGTTTTGACAGGTTTAATTATCGGGTCGTATTGAAAGATTCGATCGGTATGAACAGTATTAAAAGTCGTAGGCTAAAATTAAGAATTAGTGCTAGTAACTAACTTAATTAGTTGGTGACCAGCGGCACGTACGGAAGTTCATCCTGACACGATAAAAATGAGGCCGAGCGTCGACGGGTGCTCACCTGAAGGCCGGCGGGTTCGAGGGCCACTGGTCGACGAAGCTCTCGAGCGGGTAGCAATGCAGGCGGAGGAAGTCGCGCCAGTTGCTCACCTTCTCGGTGCGCACGTTGAAGCTCGTGGACAGCCGGATCGCCTTCTTGGGGTCGTCGGAGTAGCACTTGAGCCGCTCCGATTCCGGCAGGTGGAAGAACTCCCTCGCCACGCGCAGCATCCCCTCCACGACCGCCTCCGGGATGCCGTGATTCGTCACCTACACACGCAGTAATGACCAGTGTCAGGTTGTTCAGAGCTCTGTGGAACGTCGTACTACATCGGCAAAACAAATTAACTGGTCTCAACAACTCGTGCACGTCGTACGTACCATGAAAAAACTGTCGTTCTCGCACGCCGCGCCGATGGCCTCGACGACCCTGCGACACCCCGGCCCGTCGAGGTGCTTCAGGTCGATGAGCGGAATGCCGGCGCCGGACTCGTGGTCGACATTGGCGAGGTCCGGGCGGTCACCGACCGCTCTGATGTGGCTCGACGGGACTTGCCCGGATTGCGCCACCAGATCGCTTAGGAGAGGCTTGGCAGCGATCGCCGGAGCCATGCTCTTGTCTAGGAATGGTACGATGTGGTGCGTACTCGCTGCCCGGCTGTTTGATAGTATTGCCACCCGCTGCAGTGGGGTTATATAATGTGACCTGTGCACATATTCAAGTTGGCCTTGCCCTTTTATAGGCAAATCCATGGCACACACAACAAAGAACCTTTTTGCACCTAGCATCCATGAATGAAATTTTTTTATTTTTCTAAAACATAAACGTCAGAAACGTCCGGCTTTAAATTAATAAAGCCCACATAAGGCAGCGTATCACAACCACAGTACCAACACACGGCGCCAGACTTAAGTAAACAGCAGCTAGAAGAGAATAGAGTGCGTTACAAGGCGCGACCGACCAATCAAAACGAGCACGCAGGCTCGGATGCTACTAGGACCAAAAGGGGGCTGCCCATCCCTATGCGGCAGCTGACGGCGCGGACGACGGGGCTCGAGACTCGGAGTAGACAGAGTGAAGATGACAGATAGCTTGGCGATGAAGATCAGAGTCCTGTTGTCTTCCCAGCAGTGCCCATTGCTGCAAGAACACGATGTATTTGAAGATTACATCAGCGGGATGCGAGGGAAACACGCCCTCAATAGAGCATACTATAAATTGACCTGAGTTATTGGACAAGGAGTTGAGTCGTGACCATAGGTTGGTGCAATAAGTCATAGAATGGCTAGGAGTAAATGACGTTCATGTTTTTGTTCTGGCTGTGTGCATTCTAGTACATATGCAGAGGACGGGTGTTGCTTATCATGACTATATCCGCTTCATACTACATTTTAAATTAATAAAAGCACCCTTTATAAAGAAAATGACAATCGTGGTCGTGGATGCATTTTAGCCACGCTAAATAAAAAATAAAATAAACAACTCTCAAGTTTTTGGTGTATAGGAGTCAACCTATCCATAATGAGAGTAACATAAATGACACCTAAGTGAAAAAGATGATGTGACAGCTAATTAATAAAGAGAAAGACAAATTGAGTAACATAACTAGTTACTCACACTATGAGTAACATCACACATACTAAGACAAGATGAGTCTACAACCTAATATATAAAATGTTGCATGACATCACACATATTTTACTTCCCACTATTGAGGTAGTAATATAGACTAGTAACGTGTGCATGTTACTAATCTAAGTTATTGCCCACTATGGGTAATCTCATAGCTGACTAACTCCGTTAATATTATAAACAAATTGATGCCTCACAACAAAGACCCTTGTCGGTGTCAAAACCGGCGGATCTCGGGTAGGGGGTCCCGAACTATGCGTCTAGGCGGATGGTAACAGGAGACAAGGGACACGATGTTTTTACCCAGGTCCGGGCCCTCTCGATGGAGGTAAAACCCTACTCCTGCTTGATTAATATTGATGATATGGGTAGTACAAGAATTGATCTACCACGAGATCAGAGAGGCTAAACCCTAGAAGCTAGCCTATGGTATGATTGGTGTTCGTCCTATGGACTAAACCTCTCCGGTTTATATAGACACCGTAGAGGGCTAGGGTTGCATAGAGTCGGTTACAATGGGAGGAGATCTACATATCGTATCGCCAAGCTTGCCTTCCACGCCAAGGAAAGTCCTATCCGGACACGGGACGAAGTCTTCAATCTTGTATCTTCATAGTCCGGGAGTCCGGCCAAAGGTCATAGTCAGGCCATCCGGACACCCCCTAATCCAGGACTCCCTCAGTAGCCCCCGAACCAGGCTTCAATGACGATGAGTCCGACACGCAGATTTGTCTTCGACATTGCAAGGCGAGTTCTTCTCCAAATCCCATATACCTGTCGAATAGTGTCCGACTTCCAATGAATGTTGTGCTCCTTGGCTTCTGTGCCCAATAATGACCATCTTCCACGTGTCAATAGAATGCAAAAAGACAGGGTGTTTTTTTCATTTACCCCCCTAGCTGCGAAAATGGGCCGCCTATAAAAGAGGCGGAGACTTAGATCCGAATCACACCATCTTCCCTCCACGAGCATTCATCGGAGCGCATTCGACAAAGATCCATTCCATCATGGCCGGTCGATGCAGCTCCTCCTCTCGCCCCCCAGCCCTCAGCCTGGAGATTGGGAGAGGTATTCCGTCCCGCATAGCGAGCTAGTAGCGCTCCAAGCCAAGAAGCTTCTCCCCCCAGCTTACATGGTCCCAGTTCGAGCCAGGATTGCCACTTATAATGGCGGAGAGCAAGCGAAGAGCGTCCCCAATCCCTCCAAAGGAGAGCGGGTATGCCTTGTCCCTTATTTAATAAGAGGGCTCGGATTTCCAGTACATCGGTTTCTCCGGGGGCTCCTGGAATTCTATGGCCTCCAGTTACACAACCTTACGCCTGCCTCCATATTGCATATTGCGGGCTTCGTAGCCCTTTGCGAGTTGTTTTTGGGTATCGAGGCCCATTTCACGCCGTGGAAGAAGTTGTTCTGCCTCGTGCCCCGTTCTCAGGAGGGGTCGATATATCAAGTGGGCGGAGCCGAACTATGGCGCATCGCCGGGACCGGATATCTATCCGGAACCCCAAAGAAGGCGTCCGAAGACTGGCCTTCAGAATGGTTTTATATAGAAGACATCCCTCTGCCGGACCCTGTACGGATCGGCCTCCCTAAGATTGATAATGCTCCCTTAAAGAAATGCCTGAGCTGGCGCCCACGGAGCCCTCAGAAGGAAAATGACAGGGACGTCCTTTACCTGATGAACCGGATAAGGTTGTTAGCTCATTCCGGACTGAGGTCATGGCCATATGCATTACGCGGGGGGTGCAGCCGCTTCAATACCGAGGCCACCCCATGTGGGATTTCAACGGGGAGGACGACGCCACCCGGTGCGGCCGTAAGGGGCCGGATTCGGCTGCCACTCTAACGAAGATCTTGTCCGCTTTGTACAAGGGAGAAGAGGAGGAATTCCTCCGTGTCAACCCACGGGGCGGATTTTCTATGTACAATCCTCCAAGCTGGGTAAGCGAACACGTTCACTTGACCATCCATTTTTATATTCCCATAGTTAAGTACTTAGTCTAGCAATTTTAACGCAGGAGCTACGCCAGACTGTAAAGGAGATAAACAGCCCTCCTCCACAACCCGAGGACCCGGAACGGTCCCTCGATCCAGACTCCCAAGAGGACACGGACTTGGCTGTGGAGCTGATTGATGGAGTGTTTCATCAATTGAGTAAGGACAACACCTTAGTGGCCATTACGGCCGATTATCCCGGACTACTTCCAGCCTCAAAGGTAACCGAGACCGAAGTCCCTAGTATTTTCAAGAGGATCCATCTGTGCTTATCTTTGATCACCGTATACAAATGGCGTTTCCTACAGGGGAAGTCCTTGAGGCGGAGGGCCGAGCCCACAGCAGCTAGCCAACAAGGGCCATCGAGGCCCAGTGGGCTAAAAAGAAGTGTGGACCGGATCGAGACGCCGGCGCAACGGTACGGTGTGCAATTTTAATGCCCAGGGTTTATGCCCTCAAGGCATACTAACGCTCATGCTCTTTTCAGGAAGAAGAGCACCCGCTGGACTATATCCACCGGCCAGGCTTCAAGGCCGGGTCCGGAAGCGAAGGCGAACACGGGGCGCGCACCGGACGCTCCTCCGACAGAGGACGCGGACAGGCTGTCTGCCACCAATTCCGAGGTGGAGAGTGCCATGAACCACAAGCACCGCCGGACTGTTCTTCGTGACGCATGTTTTTCCCAAGAGGCGTTGGACGCCTTTAATACGGGAGATGCGTACCTCCGTGCCGCTCAAAATGGTCTAGCCAGAGCCACAGAGCAGTATGTAAAAGACATACGGGTGAGAAAATCTGATGGTTATATATGTCAGTAGCCCCCGAGACTTGAAACAGTTAAAATAACTGATTTAAGGATCATTTGTTATGCAGGATCTTACAGAAAAGAATACTCAACTGTCCCAGGAGCTGGAAGAGTGCAAGGCCCAACTTGAGGCCGCACTAGCCGCAACAGGGAAGGCCAAGGAGACCCCCTCTGGTAATATATGCTTCGAAAGATGAGTATGTTGTGAAGTGCGGCATGTGTGCAATTCTGACCATAACAGTGCAGATGGCGCCGGAGTGGATCCGGACAAGCAGCAACTCTTGCGCCAGTTAAAGGCCGGCAAGAGCGTGCTTATGAGGATGAGGCAAGAGAAGAACAAGCTTCAAGATGCCAACATCCAGCTGGGCGAGGAACTAAAGGATGTTCGTGCTCACCTGTCGGATTCCGTAAAGGAGAATCGGCGGCTTCGACGCGGCATTTTTAGTAAGTGCTTGAACGAACCTTCAAAAAAGAGTTCGGCGAGGAAGTCGATTGACAGAGTTATGTCTGTAGGTATGCTGACAGGTCGGCCTGCGGAGGAAATGCCCAGTTCTATGGGTGACCTTCTTCTCGAGCTATCACAACTACACGAACGAGTTCGGCAGGCGATGCAAGGCCTCGTCCAGGCTTTGTGGCCATCCGTCTCCATGCCCGAAGGCCTTGGAGAGCTTGCAGAGAAGCTAAGGGGAGCGCGGCAGCACTTCCGATTATGGAAGATATCTGCCTGCCGTCAAGGCGCCAAGGAGGCCTGGGCCATGGTGAAGACGCGGTACACGAAGGCTGACCCAAACCACATGGCCGAGGTCAGACCTGTGGGCCCCGATGGGAAGCAGATCCCTGTCAGTTTAGTGTACGGCCAGGTAGAGCTGGCCACCAAGTATTCCCAACAGGACTGTAAATTGGACAGCCTGTTGGATGGTATTGAAGAAGAATATACCCAGTCAAATTGACTATGTAATTTAAAATGACATGTAAAATGCCTTCTAGCCGGATTGTAGATCATTTGTCATTGCGGACCTTTTCGCTTCAACCTCTGGACCCAATAGTCCGGAGTGTGTTCGAATACCCTCTCGGTTATGTAAGAACCGGGGCATGCGTTGAGACCAGGCGTAGGGGTCATTAGTGCTTTAGCAGACAAGTGCCCAACTAGTTATGTTATATTACATGGTTAGTAAGAAACATCTTCCAGGGAGAATAGTTCCGTTAGGGGTTCCTTTCCCTGGGAGGCATGCCGTAAAGTGCATGTCCGGACTGCGAAAAAAGCAGAAAATCATCTGGGGACGGATAAATAAACAAGTGAAAAATCATCTTTTAGTTCACCGACCGAATATTCCCTTAAGAACGCTAGCTTTCGGCTTCACCCAGTCTGAGGTACACATCCGGCTGACCCGGCAGTAACAATCGCAGAGGTGCTCCCTTTACCATCTAGCCGAACAATCGGGAACGTAGGGGTAAGCACAGGAGCCAGGCAACCCAGCTTGGCCAAAACTTAAGTCATATCGATGCATATAAATGTGAATAAAAGGTACATGCGGAAGTGTGACACATGTGTTGGGCATGAGGCCCGTATATACAAGCTTCTGATAAAGAAGCCCCCGGGTATAATGAGCGCGGATAGCGCATCAATTATGTGCGAACAAGGCGCAAATGAGCCCTTAAAAGGCTGTAAGAGAAAAGGAGGGAGAAGGAGATAAATATAAGACAACTAATATGTAAAAAATAGACAGAGGAAGGAGACGAACACAGAGTCCGGCGCTAGGCGTAGAATCTTCGTAGGAGCGCGGCATTCCATGGGTTCGGTTTGAGTCAGTTATCCGATGCATTTCGCAGACTGTACGCTCCACCAGTCAGGACTTGGTCGATTATGAAGGGACCTTCCCATTTGGGCTTGAGTTTGTCCTTTTTCTTGTCTGGCAGGCGTAGAACTAATTCACCAACATTGTAAGTTTTGGCCCGTACTTCTCTGCTTTGGTATCTTCGAGCCTGCTGCTGATAGAATGCGGAATGAGCTTTTGCCATGTCGCGCTCCTCCTCCAATGCGTCCAAACTGTCCTGCCGATCAAGTTCGGCTTCTCTTTCTTCGTACATGCGCACGCGAGGTGAGTTATGAATTATGTCGCAGGGCAGAACTGCCTCTGCGCCGTATACCATAAAAATGGTGTGAATCCGGTAGTGCGGTTCGGCGTGGTCCGCAGCCCCCAGAGTACGGAGTTGAGGTCCTGTGCCCAGTGCGTGTTAGATTCCTTGAGGGACCGCACTAGTCTGCGTTTGATGCCGCTCATGATTAGACCATTTGCCCGCTCGACTTGACCGTTAGTTTGTGGATGATAGACTGAAGCGTAGCCGAGCTTGATGCCCATGTTTTTGCACCAGAGTTTTACCTCATCGGCCGTAAAGTTTGTGTCGTTATCAGTGATGATGCTGTGGGGGACGCCGTAATGGTGTATGACCCCTGATATGAAGTCTATCACTGGTCCGGATTCGGCCGTCTTAACAGGATTGGCCTCTATCCATTTGGTGAATTTGTCAACCATGACCAATAAGTATTTTTGCTTGTGGGTTCCCCCTTTAAGGGGTCCAACCATGTCAAGCCCCCAGACCGCGAAGGGCCAGGTGATGGGTATAGTTCGGAGGGCGGTGGGTGCCATATGGCTTTGGTTAGCGAATAATTGGCAGCCGATGCATCGTTGGACTAAGTCCTGAGCATCTGTCCGGGCCGTAGGACAATAAAATGCAGTACGGAAGGCCTTGCTTACGACGGCCCGGTTGCGGCGTGGTGCCCGCCTAGTCCGGCATGAATTTCAGCCAGAAGGTTCCGCCCTTCCTCTTCGGAGATACACCTTTGAAGGACTCCGGTGGTGCTTTTCCTATAAAGCTCTCCTTCATGGACTTTGTAGGCTTTAGATCGCCGCACTATGCAGCGTGCCTCGTTTTGGTCCTTGGGGAGGTCTTGCCTAGTTAGGTAGGCTAAGAATGGTTCTGTCCACGGGGCAATGACTACCATTTTTTCATGGGCTGAGGATGTTACTTCCTTGGCAGAGCCTCCCGTTGTGTCAGAATGTTCAGTGTCAGGTGGTGCGGCTGAGTCCGGGTTGTTATTTCTGGACTCCCCTTCCCATTGGACGGATGGCTTGAATAGCCTCTCCAAGAAAATGTTGGGGGGACTGCATCGTGCTTTGCGCCGATGCGTGCCAAGACGTCTGCTGCCTGATTATTTTCCCGGACTATATGGTGAAATTCGAGCCCTCGAACCGAGCTGACATTTTTAGGACGGCATTGCGATAAGCTACCATTTTCAGATCCTTGGCATCAAAGTCTCCATCTTTTTAGGATATCGCGAGGTTCGAATCCCCACGCACCTCTAGGCGTTGAATGCCCATGGAGACTGCCATCCGGAGACCATGTAGAAGGGCCTCGTATTCGGCTGGATTGTTAGAGTCCGTATACATTATCTGGAGGACATATTGAACTGTATCTCCTGTTGGGGACGTCAGAATGACACCAGCCCCCAGACCCGCTAGCATTTTGCAGCCGTCGAAGTTCATGATCCAGTTGGAATATGTGCCATACTCTTTAGGGAGTTCGGCTTTAGTCCATTCGGCGACAAAGTCGGCCAAAACTTGCGACTTGATAGCTCGCCGTGGCTTATAGGTTATGTCGAACGGGAGGAGCTCAATGGCCCATTTGGCAATCCGGCCCGTCGCGTCACGGTTGTTTATAATATCATTAAGAGGCACTTTAGAGGCTACTGTTATTGAACACTCTTGAAAATAGTGTCGTAGCTTCGGGGACACCATGAACACTGCGTACGCTATCTTTTGGTAATGCGGGTACCGTGACTTGCATGGAGTGAGGACAGTGGACACGTAGTAGACTGGTTTTTGAAGGGGGGATTTGTGTCCGTCGTTTCTCGTTCGACGACGAGCACTGCGCTTACAACTTGATGAGTTGCCGCAATGTATAATAGCATTGGTTCGCCGATGTTAGGCGCAGCCAGGACCGGGTTTGTTGCCAATATGGCTTTTATTTTTTCGAGTCCAGTCATGAAAGCATCCGTCCACTCGAAGTGTTCGGTGCACCGGAGGAGGCAGTAAAGGGGTAATGCCTTTTCTCCCAAGCGGGAGATGAAGCGGCTTAGAGCCGCCATGCATCCAGTCAATTTTTGTATTTGTTTGAGGTCCTTTGGAATATCCAATTATGACAGAGCTCGGATCTTGGCTGGGTTTGCTTCAATTCCTCTACCGGATACAATGAAGCCCAAGTGCTTTCCGGCTGGTATGCCAAAAACGCATTTTCCGGGTTAAGCTTGATGTCGTATGTTCGGAGGTTATCGAATGTGAGCCTCAAGTCGTCTATTAGAGTTTCGACGTGCTTGGTTTTGACGACCACATCATCCACGTATGCTTCAACTGTTTTGCCGATCTAGTTGGCCAGACATGTCTGAATCATGCGCTGATATGTTGCGCCGGCGTTTTTGAGCCCAAAGAGCATTGTGTTGAAGCAGAATGGGTCGTATGGGGTGATAAATGCTATTGCGGCTTGGTCTGGCTCTGCCATCTTAATTTGATGGTAGCCAGAGTATGCATTGAGGAAACACAATGAACAGTGTCCTACGGTAGCATCGATGATTCGATCAATGCGGGGGAGGGGGAAGGGATCCTTTGGGCAAGCCTTGTTGAGGTCCTTGAAATCGACGCATAGGCGCCAGGATTTGTCCTTCTTTGGTACCATCACCAGGTTTGCTAGCCAGTCCGGATGTTTTATATCTCTGATGAATCCGGCTTCCAGTAGTTTGGCTAGCTCCTCTCCCATGGCTTGTCTCTTAGGTTCAGAGAAACGCCGAAGAGCCTGCTTAACAGGCTTGAATCCTTTTAGGATGTTTAGGCTGTGCTCGGCCAGCCTGCGTGGGATTCCTGGCATGTCTGAAGGGTGCCAGGCAAAGATGTCCCAATTTTCGCGTAGGAATTCTCGTAGTGCGGCGTCTACATCAGGGTTTAATTGTGCCCCGATGGAGGCCATTTTTGTAGGGTCCGTTGGATGGACTTGGAATTTGACTATTTCGTCTGCCGGTTTAAAGGAGGTGGACTTGGATCTTTTGTCGAGTATCACGTCATCCCTGTCCACCGTGGAGCGCAGCGCAGTTAGTTCCTCGGCCGCTAGGGCTTCGGATAATGCCTCAAGGGCCAGTGCGGCTGTCTTGTTTTCGGCGCGGAGTGCTATGTCCGGGTCACTAGCAAGAGTGATGATTCCGTTGGGTCCGGGCATTTTGAGCTTCATGTACCCGTAATGGGGTATAGCTTGAAAATTTGTGAATGCCTCTCGCCCTAACAGAGCGTGGTATCCGCTGCTGAACGGGGCCACTTGAAATGTGACCTCCTCGGACCTGTAATTATCCGGCGTGCCGAACACCACATCCAGTGTGATTTTTCCTGTACAACACGCTTCCCGACTGGGGATTATTCCTCTAAAGGTTGTGTTGCTTCGCTCAATGCGGCTCCAGTCTATTTCCATTTTTCGAAGGGTTTCCTCATAAATGAGGTTCAATCCGCTGCCACCGTCCATGAGTACCTTGGTAAGTCGAAAGCCGTCCACTATCGGACTAAGGACCAATGCGGCTGGTGCTCGGCTGTTCGGAATTTAGGTTCGTCACTGGCATTAAAGGTAATAGCCGTGTCACTCCATGGGTTTATTGTTGCTACCTGGTAGACTTCGGTAAGGCTGCGGAGTGTTCGTTTCCGCACATTGTTTGATGCGAAAGTCTCGAAGACTGTCGATACCGTACTGGTATTCCTGGGGTGGTGCTCTGCGGATTCTGGAGTTAGAAGCTCCTCGCCACTTCTGGCCACCTGCCGGAGTATCCAACATGCTCTAAGGCTATGAGTTGGTGTGACGCCCTCTGTACTATGAATTTTACAGGGTCCATTGAGCCATCCCTCCAGTACGGTTCCATATCCTATAGAGGATTTTTGATTTTTGGTGATTAACCCCTGTGCATGGCGATAATGTGCCCTTTTATTTCGGACTGAGGTTGTATTCAGGGCCGGATCGTCCCAGAATTTTATTTCGGTTGTCCGGACGCTTTCCATCGCACAGTATTTTCGTACCATGGATGCCAAGTCAGTGAAGCGTGTAATATCATGGCGACTTGTGGCGTTGAGGATTCTGATGTCCGTACAATTATTGCAGAAAGATGAAATTGCATCCTCCTCGCGGCAGTCCTCTATCCTGTTCATAGCCAGGAGGAATCTGGCCCAGTAATGATGTACTATTTCCTTGGGCTCTTGCCGAACTTGGGATAGATCCCTTATGTTAGGGTGGGTGGGTGGAGTTAAATTCGGAACCTCGCACGATCTGAGGCTTAGGGGCCAAGGAGTTTCCGAATTCGGAAGCTTGGGTTCTTGGATGTTGTCCAATGAATCTGGCCTGCTGCCTGACTTTAGGTTCAGGGCTTGAGTGACGTCCTCCCCTCCGCGGGTATCCGGCTTGGGGGGATCGGGAATCCGGACATATTTGGTCCTTAAGATGGGTATAGATTCGCCGCATTGTTCCTCCACCACTCCGACGTGGTGAGTGACCTGGGGAGAGTCAATTTCTCTTGGATCGGGTTTAAGCCCAATCTGATCGTAGTCTGTAGCGACTCCCAGGGCGGCGATGCGATCCAAGAGCTCGTTTAAGGAAGAGAGCTCCATCGGATCTAACTGCTCGGCGAGTTCCGAGTCGACGTGAAGATTGCTTTTGATGACCCGAGAAGTCATCATCGGCGCGGCGGCCGAACAGGCGGTCATAAGAAAACCGCCTAGCCGGAGAGTTTGGCCGATAGCCAAAGCTCCTTTAGCAACAGTGTCGTCTTTAAAGACGGGACGTGGCATCCTTCCTGATGGCGACGACATAGTGGAACTCTCAATGAAAGCACCAATGTCGGTGTCAAAACCAGCGGATCTCGGGTAGGGGGTCCCGAACTGTGCATCTAGGCGGATGGTAATAGGAGACAAGGGACACGATGTTTTTACCCAGGTTCGGGCCCTCTCGATGGAGGTAAAACCCTACTCCTGCTTGATTAATATTGATGATATGGGTAGTACAAGAGTTGATCTACCACGAGATCAGTGAGGCTAAACCCTAGAAGCTAGCCTATGGTATGATTGTTGTTCGTCCTACGGACTAAACCTCTCCGGTTTATATAGACATCGGAGAGGGTTAGGGTTACACAGAGTCGGTTACAATGGGAAGAGATCTACATATCGTATCGCCAAGCTTGCCTTCCACGCCAAGGAAAGTCCTATCCGGACACGGGACGAAGTATTCAATCTTGTATCTTCATAGTCCGGGAGTCCGGCCAAAGGTCATAGTCCGGCCATCCGGACACCCCCTAATCCAGGACTCCCTCAACCCTCTTATCATTTAGGCCGTTCCCAGTGCTCCAAGGTGTACTAGTGCTAAGGGTGTCACATAGAGAAAAAATGATGTGGCAAAACAATTAAATAGGAGAGAGAGCATTATAATGACCCAGAAGGAAACGATATTAAGCATGTAAACCTATGTGAACCAACGCATAAACGAGTTTAAGGATTAAACAATTAAATGAGAGAAACTTAGCTAAAAAACTAAGCACCTATGCACTATGAAGATTAGTTTCTAACATTTTTGATGCATTTAGCACCTTATCTAAGCACCAATTCATTGGAAGAGGCCTTAGCGGGTTTTTGTGGGAGGGGGGGGGGGTTGAAATACCCAAATTCATTAGAAAAGTTCATCTGAAGTACGAATCACTCCAAACATAATAAAATTACATCAAAGTCCCTAGATCACCGAACGATCACTACTTCTGCCAAAGTAAACCGCGGACGCGCTGCTTTCACAACTTTCATATCAAAACCGGTCTGACCTTATCGATGACAATGTGAAAGTCTTCATTCACATGCGTCTAAGGATCAACGCCTTATAACCGTGGTCGTCATTGTTAAACTGTTGAATCGATATAAAGCACCTGACGTCTAAGGATCAAAGTCCCTAGATCTCGCCATGCATGGACTTAGCTTTCATGGCCGGAAATTTTTGGTGTACTACAAATCGACTTAGAGTTATTGAACTAGTCTTGAAAAGGGGGTTGTAGAACAGCTGGTGATCCAAGCTGTTAATTTGGACCAGTCTCGGAAAAAGGGAGCTGTTAATCCTATAAACGATACAAGAGAAACGATTAAACATTGACATTAGCCTTAATTTATGTGAACAAATCGCTGTCACCAGCACGGCACATGCGTGTCACATTGAGGAAGCTAAATTTGCTGTGTCAGCCTGTTTGGCACCGGCTGCCAGCCCATGAGCGGTTCCTACCGAGGTGTTCCACTTCCAGATTGACCTATATTTGCATTCCGTCGACGCCGCCCGGCGGCGTGCCGTGAACGCCATAGCAAAATTTACTGCAAGGAGAAGAGTAGTCCGACACGCAAGAGCCTGCGTGCGTCCAAAGTGTTGATGTATGATGTGTTGCCTAGTCTCTTCCATCAGATCGGTCTTTTGGTTGCATTGGTTAGCGCATGCACTTCTACATGATATCAGAGTTAGGGGGCTTGAGTTAAGACCCGGCTGACGCAATTAAATTGCAACCCAATTTCGGTTCACGTTTAGACCTGAGGAAGCCACACGTGTGGAGGGTGTTCGTATAATGTATTGCCTAGTCTCTTCCATCAGATATCTCCCGACAGCGAATTTACCGTAAGATTATCTCTCTCTAGAAAAATATCCCAACCACATGGAACTTGTAACTGAATAAACCACGAGCTGTCGCTGTTGTGGCCGCTAATTAGCGGCGGAGGTTAAACTACTACCTAATGGCAGCAGCCTACCCACGACGGGTCCGGCGTGGCCGGCCGACGATGCTGCACCCACTGCGATGGGCGCGACGTTGGCGCGCAATGGGACGCAATGCGGTGCCACGACAATCATGCGCCCACGCGTTTCTTTCCGGGAGTACTATAAAAGATCTCGCGCCACGCATCCCACGCCACAGCCGCGAAACGAAAATAAACAAACTGTAGTGACCGGGGCCCCGGTGGCCGGTCGCCGTATGGCGCGCCGACATCTCCAATCGCCGCTGCTGTTTCGGCGACGTGATGTCTCGAGGCCACGGCCGGCCGAGTGCTGGGCGCAGCATCGTTATTGCGGCGGGGGCTGCTTAGACTTGTCTTGTCTAAGCGGCTCGTGACGGAGTTGTGTCGAGAAGGCAGCTGATGCTGCACGATCGATCGCGTGTTATTTTAGTGAGATGCCGATCGACCCGCACGACCCCGATGCCGATTGCCGATGCCGTCAGCGGCGTGACGTCGGGGTGGTGACTTCAGCCATGACCGCCTCAGCCTACGTGCGCTAGCAGCCATGGCAGAGCGTCACGCCGGCCTGGAACTCTGGAGCAAGACCACCTCCGCGGGTGGATCGACAACGCAAACTTCAATACAAATTGTGCAATTCGGCGCAGAATGCTGCGATCGACGTCATGCCTGATTCCAAAGAGCCAGTTGCGGCGGTCAGCTTTTTCCCACCGCTGCAAAGCGGCCGCCGCGAGCCTGCCGTGCGTGGTGGCGGCGCCGAGCTTTTGGCTTGGTTCGGTGCGCCGATCTGTTTGCTTGTTCGATTTCGGCTCGTTCTTTTTACAAGGAGGGGTGCGTGGAAGAGACTCGAGAGAGTTGGACGGTCGAAATCATCTGCGTGGGATGCTAACCGAGTTAGGCAGGTTGATGCAGAATTCTGATCTTTTGGAAAACGAAACTGCTCTACACACGATAAAAGCGTAGACGATGTGAAGACTAAGTATCCAGCGGCCGTTGCTCCCCTGTACACCTGCATGCGTGGCTGGATTTCACTGTCGTGCATGAATCTTCCGTGTTGCTCTTTGGAAAAGATCTTGCAGCGGTGCAATGAGATCACCCTGGAGAAGACGTCACTAATGCCTTGTGATTTGTTTTTTCGAAAGCATGCCGTGTGATTTTATAGTGTACTTTAATTTACAATGGTTTGCTAAAGCTAAAGAACTACTTGATTCAAAGGATTTTCATAGAAATTTTGGAGGATTAGAATCTTTAGAATTTTTTCTACGTTGGTTGTTTGATTCATAGGATTGAATCCTATAGGAATTTTTTAAATTTTTTTTTTACTATTTTTCATAGAATTTCTAGCATCCACTTAAACATTTTTAAAATAATCTATTGTTTTTCCTAGGTCAAACAATCGAAAATGTGTAGTATTGAGATGATCATAACATCCCAATCCTATGTTTTCCCTATTCTCGCGTTTCTACGATTCTGTGAATCAAAGAAGCCCTAAATCATTTTTCTTTCGTAAAGAAAAAGTGATGCTAAACCTTAATGATGATTTGTTTTTATAGGCATACGGGGGCATCACCCTCATACTGCCTCAACTCTTTATGTAATAAAGAAGTATTAACATCACTGTTCGTGATTTTTTTTGGCCAACCAAGCCTGCAATCTATAGTGGACCCACCTTTACAACATCTCTCTCTCTCTCTCTCTTCACATGCATAATGTTTTCCTTCCTCTCTCTACCTATCTCCTCGCATGCATCAGCACCATCTCCTTTCTTCCTTTCTCTCAACCTTTACGCCTGAATAGGTCGGCTCTTCTGCAGGATATATGTGGCACCCCGGCTCAGAGAAACCGGGACGCTCCGTATTCGAGCCCAGAGATCGAGATGAAGTCTTCTGAAAAAACCAGCTTTCTATTACAACCTGAATACGAATAGAAGGTCTTCGATATTACAATGAATAATACCGGCACGGCGACACTACACCAACCACAGTTGCTCTATGCAAGCAGCATAACAACTCGAGGTAGCGGAACCTCTACTGGTAGCGGAAGAACTATTGGCAGCGGAACAACGAACGGCGATGATGGACTCCAATCCGCAGGGACTCTGGCTGGAACGTTTATCCTAGCTCACGAACACAGGAACCACACCAAACAAGCAAGCAATTCAGGCACGACCTGCAAACTGGCATGACACGCCAGGTCAGTACATTGAATGTACTTGCAAGCTCACAATAACCAAAAGCAGTCAAGACAAACAACAGCATGGCATTAGCAGGTTAAATCAATCATGAACATGATACTAGCAGAACAACATGGAATGCACAACTGAACATAATACAATTTTATCATGGCACCATCATATGAACATGATGATACTACATGCAACAGGTTAACATAATCATGCACCAACTTCCCCTGCTCGGGTTACCTCGTAACCAAAACATGCATTACTTACCACCGTGGACATCACACGATCAACTCAGGATCAAATCAAGCTTGGTATGAGAATACCGTAGTAATCATTACATGACCACAAGGAGCTTGACCTTTACCCATGATTCTCGCATAACACCACAAATATCCAACCACTCGGTATACTCGATACCACTGTGATCCTCTCACGATCACATAAAGATCAACCAACTTCTTCCATCATCGAACCAGGGTTGTTATTGAGCATATCATTATTATTACTGTTGAACCATAGTGTGACCGACTTCGAACTGGGCCCATATCCGCGGGCGTGGCTATCGATAGATTTAACACACACACACACACACACACACACACACACACACACACACACACACACACACTCTGCAGTGATTAGCACACTGTACCCACACCACGAAACCCATGGCCTCGCACTCCCATTTGGGTGGACCAACGGCGTTCCGACCAAACTGCTCTATTGCCCATGACACACTCCCAGCCACTCCGACCAACTCCCCTTTGGGCTAAGTCAAGGGTGGTGATACGTCTCCAACGTATCTATAATTTTTGATTGTTCCATGCTATTATATTACCCATTTTGGATGTTTATGGACTTTACTATACACTTTTATATCATTATTGGGACTAACTTATTTACCGGAGGCCTAGCCCAAATTGTTGTTTTTTGCCTATTTCAGTGTTTCGAAGAAAAGGAATATCAAACGGAGTCCAAACGGAATGAATCCTTTGGGAGAGATATTTTTGGAACAAACGCAATCCAGGAGACTTGGAGTGGACGTCAAGAAGCAGTCGAGGCGGTCATGAGGATGCAGGGCGCGCCCTAGGGGGGTGGGCGCGCCCCCACCCTCGTGGGCCCCTCGTGGCTCCCCTAACCGACCTCCTTCGCCTATATATACTTGCATACCCTGAAAACATCCAGGAGCACCACAAAACCCTATTTCCACCGCCGCAACCTTCTGTACATGTGAGATCCCATCTTGGGGCCTTTTCTGGCACTCCGTCGGAGGGGGAATCGATCACGGAGGGCTTCTACACCAACATCATAGCCTCTCCGATGAGTTGTGAGTAGTTTAGCACAGACCTTCGGGTCCATAGTTATTAGCTAGATGGCTTCTTCTCTCTCTTTAAATCTCAATACAATGTTCTCCTCGATCTTCTTGGAGATCTATTCGATGTAACTCTTTTTGCGGTGTGTTTGTTGAGATCCGATGATTGTTGGTTTATGATCAAGTTTATCTATGAGAAATATTTGAATCTCCTCTGAATTCTTTTATGTATGATTGGTTATCTTTGCAAGTATCTTGGAATTATCAGTTTGGTTTGGCTTACTAGATTGATCTTTCTTGCAATTTGAGAAGTGCTTAGCTTTGGGTTCAATCTTGCGCTGTCCTTTCCCAGTGACAGCAGGGGCAGCAAGGCATGTATTGTATTGTTGCCATCGAGGATAAAAAGATGGGATTTATATCATATTGTTTGGTTTATCCATCTACATCATGTCATCTTGCCTAATGCGTTACTCTGTTCTTATGAACTTAATACTCTAGATGCATGCTGGATAGTTGTCGATGTGTGGAGTAATAGTAGTAGATGCAGGCAGGAGTCGGTCTACTTGTTGTGGATGTGATGCCTATATACATGATCATGCCTAGATATTCTCATAACTATGCACTTTTCTATCAATTGCTCGACAGTAATTTGTTCACCCACTGTAATACTTATGCTATCTTAAGAGAAGCCACTAGTGAAACCTATGGCCCCCGGGTCTATTTTCCATCACATAAGTTTCCAATCTACTTTATTTTGCAATCTTTACTTTTCAATCTATATCATAAAAATACCAAAAATATTTATCTTATCTTATTATCTCTATCAGATCTCACTTTCGCAAGTGGCCGTGAAGGGATTGACAACCCCTTTATCGTGTTGGTTGCGAGGTTCTTGTTTGTTTGTGTAGGTAGGAGGGACTTGCGTGGAGCCTCCTACTGGATTGATACCTTGATTCTCAAAAACGAGGGATATACTTATGCTACATTGCTGCATCACCCTTTCCTCTTCAAGGGAAAACCAACGCAGTGCTCAGGAGGTAGCATGTAACGCCCCGGATTCCGATGCACCAGGTGTCCTCCAGTTATTCGCCGTAGTTGCCATGCCATCTGCTTGCATGTTACATTTTGCCATGTCATCATCTGCATGTTTTTCAAAACTTGCATCCGGTCCTTTCCCCCATTGTCCGTTTCGCGATCCGACACTCTCGCCGTGCCCTGTCGCCCCCTCTCAGACCTTATTTCGTGAGCGGGATAAAAATGAACTCGGAATGGGATGAAACTTGTCGTGCGGTGTTGTTTTAGAGTAGTAGACCGCCTGTCAATTTTCGTTCCATTTGGTGTTCGTTTGACGCCCTAACGGTTAACTGCGTAGCCCGAAACCCCTCTCTCTTTGCAGCCCAACACCCCTCCACCACAGCCCTGAGCCCATCCAAACCCCCTCCATGCTCTCAGTCGTTCGATCGTGATCGTGTGGGCGAAAACCGCTCCTCATTTGGAGTCTCCTAGCTCCCTCTACCTATATATAGGTGTCTCCCCCCGAAATTCTCGCTGATGAAACCCTAGCCCCGCTCTCCTCTTGCCGCCGGACAAGTCCTTCCCGTACCGGACGCGTCCGCCGCCCCGCAGCCACGTCGCCCGGCCAATTCGGTGCCGACACGTCAGCCCCCGCCTCCTCTCGCCCAACCGCGTCGCGCCACCTATCCAACGCCCGCCCCGCGCGCCGCCACGGCCCGCCGGACCCAGATCCGGCCCGCGTGAGCCCGCTCGCCATCGCCGCCTGGCCCGTCCGCCAGCCTCCTCGCGCGCCTCGCCGGCGTCCCGCGCCCCGCGCCCTCGTCCACCTCCTGCCGCGTCCTCCGCGTGGGCGCGCCTCGCCGCAGCCCCGCCAGGTCAGCGCCTCCTCGTCGCCCCTCCCTCGTTCTTCCTCTCCCTCTCACCTTAGCTCTCTCTCTCTCTCTCCTGCAGGTGCTGCGCCCTGCCGCCCTAGGTTGCCGTGCTCCGCCGCCGCCGGCAGGATCAGCCGCCGGCAGGGCGGATCCGCCTGTCCCCGCCGTCCCTGGCCTCCCCTCGCCGTCGCCATGGCACTGCGCCGCCGCGTTCTCCTGCTCGAGCGGGTGCTCGAGGAGGACGACGAGCGCCTCTGCCTCCTCCCCGCGTGGGCTGATACACCAAGGCCCAACAGCTGGCCTGCTTCCTCTCCGCGCTCTAGGCCAAGGCCCATGGTGAGAGCCCAGTAAACCCCGCCCCAGGCGTCGCCTTTTAGTTCACCTGCGTCCGTTCTGTTTTTTTTGCATAAAGACTGCCAAGTCCCTGTTTTATGATATTTTGTGCACCTCTTTGCCATGCCATATCTCCATGCTCGTAACTCCGATTCATGCATAAGATATGTCAAAATGTTCACTGTGTGATGCTCTTCATTTTATTCCATTGTGCCATGATTATTTGAGTTCATCTTGATGCCCTTATCATTGTTGTAAGAGTGCTATATGATGTTAACTGCTGTCTGTTAACAGAACTTGATGATTTGTCTTTTTCATTGCATTTTTGTGTGTGCATCCTATGAGCTTGATGTCTACATGTGTTTTGAACTATGTCATACCATCTTTACCGTGGTTGAATCCATGTATTTTTGTGAGTCTTGTAGTGAGTGCAGCGAACTCGTGAAGTAGGGTACTTGTTGTTGCTATTTTGCTAGTCTGAATCTGCTATATCATGATGCTATGTACACCTGCTGCTACAAGTTATTCTATGCATAATCTAGAGATGTACACTAAGGATGTTTTGTTATACATGTCAAGCGCTATCCATTCATGCCCATGGTTGCATTTATAACTTGCTGTAGATTCTTAATATCATGCTCCAAACTTGCTAAATAATATTGTTGTCAGCCTGTTAACATTAAGTTCAGTTTTGCCATGAGCTTTTCTAGTGATCCATGCATCCTATGAACTCGATCTTCTCATGCTTAGCTTTATAAATGTGTCTTCTTACTGGTGATTACATTGTCGTGCCATGTATTGCTCTGTGGTGAGTTGCACAATCTCACCAACATGCCTACTTATCGTTATTCCTGCCATGTACTGTTATTCTGAATCTGTCATGTTTTCTGTTGATGTTTGGAATTAGTTCAGTAAGGGAGTTTTGTTCTTTGTATTTAGTAATAGCATGCCATGCCTTTGTTTGCCATGACAAGTAGCTATAGCATGTTGTTTGATAGCTCTAAACATTGCCACCTGATGTTATTTCTGCTAAGTCTGTAAACTGTTATTATTTGCAATCTTGCCATGTCCTTTTTGAGCATGTTGTAGTGGTTTCTCGAGATAGCTCAGTGTTCATGTTTTGTCATGCTTTACCTGTACATCATGTCCATGTCTTTTGTTTTCATGTTAAGGTGCCGTAGCATATTGTTTTGATGCTTGCTAAATGCCTAGTTGCTGTTTTCGACAACTTGTCCTTTAAACTTGTATAGAGTGTATGTGTTGAACCGTTGCTCCGTTTTGAGTGTGCTCTATATGAAACTTGCTTAGAATTGCATGTAGTTTCATATTATCATGTTGCATCCTTGTTTTGAGAGTGTTTGCTTGATATTTGAATGTATTTTGCATCAATGCCATGTTTAACTTGTTTTGCTCATATCTTCTAGGTCGTAGCTCCGAATTAAATGAACTTTATATGTAACTTGACTAGAATCTCGTGTAGATCATCTTGGTGCATCTTAACTTGCTGTTTAACAACTTGAACATAAGGTTTATTCAGTTCTGGACCAATTTCTAAATTTGCATATGAGGACTTACCGGAATTGTTATATGTTGTTTCCGGCCTCATTTAAACTTGCCTTGATGTGTTGTTCTTGTTTGCATCATCTCTTGCCATGAGTAGCCTCATCTAGTTTTGTCATGCATCATGCTTGGTTGTGCATCATGTCTTGTCTATGTGTGGTGTGTTTACCATGTTGTGTGCTTCTTCTCGATAGTTCCTGTTTCGTTGCGATCGTGAGGATTCGTTCGTCTACGCTTGGTTCGTCTTCGTGGCTTCATCTTCTTCATGGTCTCGTTCTTCTTCCTAGCGGGATTTCAGGCAAGATGACCGCTACCCTGGATCTCACTACTATCATTGCTATGCTAGTTGCTTCGTTCTATCGCTTTGCCGCGCTACCTATCTCTTGTTGATCAAGCCTCCCAAATTGTCATGTCAGCCTCTAACCTTTTCGCCCTTCCCAGCAAACCGTTGTTCGCTATGTTACCGCTTTGCTCAACCCCTCTTATAGCCTTGTTAGTTGCAGGTGAAGTTGAAGATTGCTCCATGGTGGATAGGATTATGTTGGGATATCACAATATCTCTTATTTAATTAATGCATCTATACACTTGGTAAAGGGTGGAAGACTCGGCCTTATGCCTGGTGTTTTGTTCCACTCTTGTCGCCCTAGTTTCCGTCATACCGGTGTTATGTTCCTTGATTTTGCGTTCCTTACGCGGTTGGGTGATTTATGGGACCCCCTTGACAGTTTGCTTTGAATAAAACTCCTCCAGCAAGGCCCAACCTTGGTTTTACCATTTGCCTCACCTAGCCCTTTTTCCCTTGGGTTTCTGGAGCCCGAGGGTCATCTTTATTTACCCCCCCGGGCCAGTGCTCATCGTGAGTGTTGGTCCAACCTGTCAGCCGCCAGTGGTCATCAGGGGCAACTCTGGGCTGGCCTACCGGAAGTTTAGACAATCCGGTGTGCCCTGAGAACGAGATGTGCAGCTCCTATCAGGATTTGTCGGCACATTCGGGCGGCTTTGCTGGTCTTGTTTTACCATTGTCGAAATGTCTTGTAAACCGAGATTCCGAGACTGATCGGGTCTTCCTGGGAGAAGGAATATCCTTCGTTGACCGTGAGAGCTTGTGATGGGCTAAGTTGGGACACCCTGTAGGGTTTAAACTTTTGAGAGCCGTGCCCGCGGTTATGTGGCAGATGGGAATTTGTTAATGTCCGGTTGTAGATAACTTGACACAAGATACGAATTAAAACGCATCAACCGCGTGTGTAGCTGTGATGGTCTCTTCTCGGCGGAGTCCGAGAAGTGAAAACGGTTTTGGGTTATGTTTGACGTAAGTAGGTGTTTAGGATCACCTCTTGATCATTGCTAGCTTCACGACCATTCTCTTTGCTTCTCTTCTCGCTCTTCTTTGCGTATGTTAGCCACCATATATGCTTAGTCGCTGCTTCAACCTCACCACTTTACCCCTTCCTTCCCCATTAAGCTTTACTAGTCTTGATACCCATGGTAATGGGATTGCTGAGTCCTCGTGGCTCACAGATTACTACAACAACAATTGCAGGTACATGTTGCGATGATCTTGACGCGAGAGCGATATTTGCTTGTTTTGGAGTTCTTCTTCTGCTTCTTCTTCGATCAGGGGATAGGTTCCAGGTCGGCAGCCTGGGCTAGCAGGGTGGATGTCGTTTGAGTTTCTGTTTGTGTTTCATCCGTAGGAGGATGATGCTCTGGTGTATGATGTTGTTGTATTCTTGTGG
Source organism: Triticum aestivum (assembly GCF_018294505.1). Lineage (NCBI taxonomy): Eukaryota > Viridiplantae > Streptophyta > Magnoliopsida > Poales > Poaceae > Triticum > Triticum aestivum. Next base: position 596,358,787 of record NC_057798.1, on the reverse strand, counting down.
CGTTGTCTGCCTCTTGTATGTATCCCCAACTATTATGTAATGGTTTGATGTAATGATATCCACCTTGCAAAAGCATCTTCAAGATGCGCTTCTATCCTTGGTGGGACCTTGAGCTCCTTTAGGATAGGGTCGCATCTTGGGCGTGATAAGTTGGTATCAGAGCCTCGACCGACCATAGGAGCCCCTTGATTGATCGAGTAGCTTGGCCGTTGTTGAGTCTAGAAGAAAACTGTTTTCGGAGTCTAGTCATATAGGTGAGTAGGAATTCTTTTTACTCCTCAGTCCCTTCGTTGCTCTGGTGAGAAATCTTGACGTAGGTGTTCTGAATTACTCCTCTTGCCCTTCAAACTTTCTTTAGGATCACGCAGTTGGTTTTTCGATCGTTGGTTCTCAGCTCTTTTCATCCGGTGCATTTCTCGTCAAGTTGACTCGAGCCTCTTCATCGTTGCCAAGTTCAATCCTCAGTTGTTTTCTCTTCCCACCCGCCCACCCCTTTTCTTCTCGGAGCCGGAGTCCCTAATCGAGTATCCATGCTACTCGTGCGAAGCATTTTCATTCTTTCAACTGGTGTTTCCTCTTGAAGTTATTCATCGGTTTTTCCCCTTCCAAGTTGCCTTTGTTTTCCCGCCCTCCCACCCTCTTCTTCCCGGAGTCCGAGTCTGTTTCGAGCATCAATTCATTCATGTGGAGCCTTTTCAGTCTTTCGTCAATTGTTTCAACCGGTGAATTCTCTTTTGTTTGACATTCTTCATATCTTTTCCGGTGGACTCAATTCAGGTTTTTTTCCCGGCTTGATCACATTCTTTTCCTTGGATCAAGTGTTTCCCCTGCTCGTTTTCCTCTCGCCATTCAATCATTCCGGAGTTCGGAAGACATCTCAGGAGATTCGTCTGTGTTCCAATTAATTCGAGGTTGTAACCTCATTCAAATATTTCAATTGTTCCAGTGCATCATCATATCTCTTCAACAATCCTTTCCAATGGTGTTTTCTTTTAGTGGGACCTAACCCACAGGTCTTTTCCCAGGATCTTACTTGACTCTTCTAATTATCCCGGAGTTATTCTCAAATCCTTTTCGAAGTTGACATAAGTATTAATTTCATCAGTCAGAGGTTTTTCCAAGATCGCTTTCAAATTCTTTTCATCTTTTGTTCAACCCTTCCTCTTTTTCATTCTCCCGGAGTATCTCAGTAATTTTGGTGGTGTTTTCCATCGTCATTTGGAGACCAAGGAAGAGTTCCTTCTAAATCTTGTCTGTTCTCTCGAAGATTTGCGGTGCTAGCTCGATGTTATCCTATCAAATTGTTTCCAGTCGTGCAATTCTTTTCATTAATCCGGGGTATTTCAGGAGTTGTTTTTTCGTCTCAATCATCCGGAGGCCATCTTTTTGGAATATTTCTTTGTTCCAAGTTTTCAGATTCGTTCTCCAATTATTCTATATCCGTGCCCCTTCGTACATCTCAATATTCTTTCGGTGCTTCGTTCAAGTATTCTTCAATCAGTTCGCAATCCCTTCGTTATCTTGTCTCTTAATTCCCTCAAGTATCTTTGTGCTTTTCTAATTCTTCCCGGTGATTCATTCTCTTTCGTCAGTCATTTTCGAATTCTTACGGTGGTTCCTTCAAATTCTTTTTCCTATGTTACCATATTAATTCATTCGTTATTTCCAATCCTACCGGTGGTTCATGAAGACCTTCTCAAGTTTGCGATATGTCACTTCTCAATCCTTTTCAAGAAGAATAAGTAGTATGAAAAATCCACTGCTTGTCATCAATTTAATTTGATGAAGGATAATCATACAGTAAATCTTATTCTTATTTCATCCAAGTGATTAATCCCTTCCTTCAGAGTTTGTTCTTGATGAATAAATTCTAGTTCCAAGTGTTTTCATCTTTTCTTTTTCGGAGTTCAAATTTCCTCGGCCATTTCGTCGGAACCTCCATCTTAATCATCGCAAGGCTCATCTTGTTCTTTCTTCCTTCATTTTATCTCATCATCCTTTTGTTATCGGAGTTCTTCATGGTGGTTCTTCATGATTCAATTCACTCTTCAAGAGTTAATCAAGATTTTGTTGGTGGAGCTCAAGTATCTTTTCTTCTCGCGTCTCGAAGTGCAAATAATTCTTCTTTTTCTTCGGAAGTGGAGTTTTGCTTTTCTTCATTCTTCTCAGTTATTCAGACTTTTGGGTTGTGGTATAATTTCACGTCAAGTGTTGAGATGTTTTTGATAAGTCCACAATAAGCTTATTCTTTCATTGTTGATTTTCTCAACAACTCCATTCAATCCTGCCTTCTAAATTCTTTTCATTCAATTCTTTCAATTCTTCCGGAGGCATTGCATTGTTCATCTCGTCAAGTGCCATCTCATTGGGTGAAGTTCATGTTCTAATCCTTCCATTTTCAGTCGGAGTATTGCCGAAATTCTTTTATTCATTCCTTTTCTATCTTGTTCTAACCGGAGTGGTTTCAGAGTCTATCTTATTCCGTGAGCTTTTGATTCTCATCATATTCGTCGTTCCTCTTTTCTATCCGAGTGCTCTCGACTTGGTTAATTTTTCCCTTGCATTCTTACATCACCTCTTACTCTTTCTCTTCCGTCTCACTCGTAAGATCTCGGGACGAGATCTCTTGTGAGAGTTGTAACGCCCTGGATTCCGATGCGCCAGGTGTCCTCCAGTTATTCGCCGTAGTTGTCATGCCATCTGCTTGCATGTTGCATTTTGCCATGCCATCATCTGCATTTCATCTGCATGTTTTTCTAAACTTGCATCCGGTCCTTTCCCCCGTTGTCCGTTTCGCGATCCGACACTCTCGCCGTGCCCTGTCACCCCCTCTCAGACCTTGTTTCGTGAGCGGGATAAAAATGTTCTCGGAATGGGATGAAACTTGTTGTGCGGTGTTGTTTTAGAGTAGGTAGACTGCCTGTCAATTTTCGTTCCATTTGGAGTTCGTTTGACGCCCTAACGGTTAACCACGTAGCCCGAAACCCCTCTCTCTTTGCAGCCCAACACCCCTCCACCACAGCCCGTGAGCCCATCCAAACCCCCTCCATGCTCTCGGTCATTCGATCGTGATCGTGTGGGCGAAAACCGCTCCTCATTTGGAGTCTCCTAGCTCCCTCTACCTATATATAGGTGTCTCCCCCGAAATTCTCGCAGATGAAACCCTAGCCCCGCTCTCCTCGCGCCCCCGGACAAGTCCTTCCCGTCCCGGACGCGTCCGCCGCCCCGCAGCCACATCGCCCGGCCAATTCTGTATCGACACGTCAACCCCCGCCGCCTCTCGCCCAACCGTGTCGCGCCACCTGTCCAACACCCGTCCCGCGCGCCGCCGCGGCCCGCCGGACCCAGATCCGGCCCGCGCGAGCCCGCGCGCCACCGCCGCCTGGCCCATCCGCCAGCCTCCTCGCGTGCCTCGCTAGCGTCCCGCGCCCTACGCCCTCATCCGCCGCCTGCCGCGTCCTCCGTGTCGGCGCGCCTCGCCGCAGCCCCGCCAGGTCGGCGCCTCCCCATCGCCCCTCTCCCTCGTTCTTCCTCTCCCTCTCACCTTAGATCTCTCTCTCTCCTGCAGGTGCTGTGCCCCATCGCCCTAGGTCGCCGTGCTCCGCCACCGCCGGCAGGATCCGATGTCGGCAGGGTGGATCCACCCATCCCCGCCGCCCCTGGCCTCCCCTCGCCGTCGCCATGGCACTGCGCCGCCGTGTTCTCCTGCTCGAGCGGGTGCTCGAGCAGGACGACAAGCGCCTCCGCCTCCTCCCCGCGTGGGCCGATGCACCAAGGCCCAGCAGCTGGCATGTTTCCTCTCCGTGCTCTAGGCCAAGGCCCATGGTGAGAGCCCAGTAAACCCCGCCCCAGGCGTCTTTTAGTTCACCAGCGTCCGTTCTGTTTTTTTTGCATAAAAACCGCCAAGTCCATGTTTTATGACATTTTGTGCACCTCTTTGCCATGCCATATCTCCATGCTCATAACTCTGATTCATGCATATGATATGTCAAAATGTTCATTGTGAGATGCTCTTCATTTTATTCCATTGTGCCATGCTTGTTTGAGTTCATATTGATGCCCTTATCATTGTTGCAAGAGTGCTATATGATGTTAACTGCTGTCTGTTAACAGAACTTGATGATTTGTCTTTTTCATTGCATTTTGTGTGTGCATCCTATGATCTTGATGTCTACATGTGTTTTGAACTATGTCATGCCATCTTTACTGTGGTGCAATCCATGTATTTTTGTGAGTCTTATAGTGAGTGCATCGAGCTCCTGAAGTAGCGTACTTGCTATTGCTGTTTGCTAGTCTGAATCTGCTATATCATGATGCTATGTAAACCTGCTTCTACAAGTCATTCTATGCATAATCTGGAGATGTTCACTATGGATGTTTTGTTATACATGTCATTCTATATCCACCCATGGCCCTATTCGCATTTATAACTTGCTGTAGATTGTTCAGATCATGCTCCAAACTTGCTAAATAATGTTGCTGTCAGCCTGTTAACATTAAGTTTAGTTTTGCCATTAGCTTTGCTAGTGATCCATGCACCCTCTGAACTTGATCTTATCATTCTTAGCTTCATAAATGTGTCTTTGTACTGTTAGTTACCTTGTCATGTCATTTATTGCTCTGTTGTGAGTTGTACAAGCTCACCAACATGCCTACTTATCGTTATTCCTGCCATGTACTGTTATTCTGAATCTGTCATATCATTTGCCATGTTTGCATGGATGCTACCATGTTTTCTATTGATCTTTGGAATTAGTTCAGTAAGGGAGTTTTGTTCCTTGTGTTTAGTAATAGCATGCCATTGCTTTGTTTGCCATGATAAGTTCCTGTAGCATGTTGTTTGATAGCTCTAAACATTGCAACCTGATGTTATTTCTGCTAAGTTTGTAAACTGTTATTATTTGCAATCTTGCCATGTCCTTTTTGAGCATGTTGTAGTGGTTTCTCGAGATAGCTCAGTGTTCATGTTTTGTCATGATTTACCTGTACATCATGTCCATGTCTTTTGTTTCCATGTTATGGTGCTGTAGCATATTGTTTTGATGCTTGCTAGATGCCTAGTTGCTGTTTTGGACAGCTTGTCCTTTAAACTTGTATATAGAGTGTATGTGTTGAACCGTTGCTCCGTTTTGAGTGTGCTCTATATTAAACTTGCTTAGAATTGCATGTAGTTTCATATTATCATGTTGCATCCTTGTTTTGAGAGTGTTTGCTTGATATTTGAATGTATTTTGCATCAATGCCATGTTTAACTTGTTTTGCTCATATCTTCTTGGTCGTAGCTCCGAATTAAATGAACTTTATATGTAACTTGACTAGAATCTCGTGTAGATCATCTTGGTGCATCTTAACTTGTTGTTTAACAACTTGAACATAAGGTTTATTCAGTTCTGGACCAATTTCTAAATTTGCATATGAGGACTTACCGGAATTGTTATATGTTGTTTCCGACCTCATTTAAACTTGCCTTGCTGTGTTGTTCTTGTTTGCATCATCTCTTGCCATGAGTAGCCTCATATAGTTTTGTCATGCATCATGCTTGGTTGTGCATCATGTCTTGTCTATGTGTGGTGTGTTTACCATGTTGTGTGCTTCTTCTCGATAGTTCCTGTTTCGTTGCGATCGTGAGGATTCGTTCGTCTACGCTTGGTTCGTCTTCGTGGCTTCATATTCTTCATGGACTCGTTCTTATTCCTAGCGGGATTTCTGGAAAGATGACCTCTACCCTGGATCTCACTACTATCATTGCTATGCTAGTTGCTTCGTTCTATCGCTTTGCCGCGCTACCTATCTCTTTTTGATGAAGCCTCCCAAATTGCCATGCCAGCCTCTAACCATTTCGCCCTTCCTAGCAAACCGTTGTTCGGCTATGTTACCGCTTTGCTCAGCCCCTCTTATAGCCTTGTTAGTTGCAGGCGAAGTTGAAGATTGCTCCATGGTGGACAGGATTATGTTGGGATATCACAATATCTCTTATTTAATTAATGCATCTATACACTTGGTAAAGGGTGGAAGACTCGGCCTTATGCCTGGTGTTTTGTTCCACTCTTGCTGCCCTAGTTTCCGTCATACCGGTGTTATCTTCCTTGATTTTGCATTCCTTACACATTTGGGTGATTTATGGGACCCCCTTGACAGTTCGCTTTGAATAAAATTCCTCCAGCAAGGCCCAACCTTGGTTTTACCATTTGCCTCACGTAGCCCTTTTTCCCTTGGGTTTCCGGAGCCCGAGGGTCATCTTTATTTACCCCCCGGGCCTGTGCTCGCCGTGAGTGTTGGTCCAACCTGTCAGCCACCGGTGGTCACCAGGGGCAACTCTGGGCTGGCCTACCGGAAGTTTGGACAATGCGGTGTGCCCTGAGAACGAGATATGTGCAGCTCCTATCAGGATTTGTCGGCACATTCGGGCGGCTTTGCTGGTCTTGTTATACCAATGTCGAAATGTCTTGTAAACCGGGATTCCGAGACTAATCGGGTCTTCCTGGGAGAAGGAATATCCTTCGTTGACCGTGAGAGCTTGTGATGGGCTAAGTTGGGACACCCCTGCAGGGTTTAAACTTTCGAGAGCCGTGCCCGCGGTTATGTGGCAGATGTGAATTTGTTAATGTCCGGTTGTAGATAACTTGACACCAGATACGAATTAAAACGCATCAACCGTGTGTGTAGCCGTGATGGTCTCTTCTCAGCGGAGTCCGGGAAGTGAACACGATTTTGGGTTATGTTTGACGTAAGTAGGAGTTCAGGATCACCTCTTGATCATTGCTAGTTTCACGACCGTTCTGTTTGCTTCTCTTCTCGCTCTTTATTGCGTATGTTAGCGACCATATATGCTTAGTCGCTGCTGCAACCTCACCACTTTATCCCTTCCTTCCCCTTTAAGCTTTGCTAGTCTTGATAACCATGGTAATGGGATTGCTGAGTCCTCGTGGCTGACAGATTACTACAGCAACAGTTGGAGGTACATGTTGCGATGATCTTGACGCGAGAGCGATGTTTGCTTGTTTTGGAGTTCTTCTTCTGCTTCTTCTTCGATCAGGGGATAGGTTCCAAGTCGGCAGCCTGGGCTAGCAGGGTGGATGTCGTTTGAGTTTCTGTTTGTGTTTCATCCATAGGCGGATGATCTGGTGTATGATGTTGTTGTATTCTTGTGGCATTGTCTACCTCTTGTATGTATCCCCAACTATTATGTAATGGTTTGATGTAATGATATCCACCTTGCAAAAGCGTCTTCAAGATGCGCTTCTATCCTTGGTGGGACCTTCGAGTTCCTTTAGGATAGGGTCGCATCTTTGGCGTGATGTAGCAGGTGGCCCCTTGCCTACCAAAGGCATCAACGACCACCGTCGTGGCAAAACAAACGATCCCAAACGGGGACATGAGCTCAAAACAAAACATGGGCACACAAGGCTTGTGCCGTCCTACCCGGCCAAGGTAGCGTCCGCGCATAATCTTCCCTCTTTGGACGCACCGGCGAGAGGCATGACAATAGACCCACTTAGGAACTTCTCGTAAAGGCAAATGTGGTTGCACTGGTCAGCTTGATTCAGTGGCACCATGACTCAGCCAACAGATGTTCAAGTTCATTATTATCCGGTTAAACTTGAATGCAATAAGCTGAGTCATAAAAATTAACATGATGCAACTTATGATGCATGAGCATGGTATCAACATAAGCATGGAGGTGCAACATAATCATCGAGCATAACCACAATGAAGCATATAACCAACTGAGCATGGCATACTGACGAGCATGAATAACACAAGCATAACTCTACCATAAGCATAGCATGACCACTAGCATCATAAATAAATACCATGCAAGAACATAACGGCAATACTACCAGGTGAGCATAAACCAACTAGATGCAACGAAATTTGCATATCAACGGTACTCGATAACAGACAATAGTCATGCACTAAAGAACATAACCAACACCAACATGAACTACTAGCAAGCATGAACATATGAAAGTAATACTAGCAAGTAGATCATGATAACCGCATACAAGAAAATATAGCAGGACGGTAACCACCGATCCATAAGCATAACCGAAAAAACGACAACAATAACAAAACAAACAGATAGTTATTAAGGATTCAAGTTGAAAACCAATGCTACTGCATGGCTATCATGCAAATGGTGGTTGTGGCTTGCCTGGGAGTGACGGAGACTCCGGGAAAAAGTGTGGTGAAGCCGCGGAAACGAAACGCCGGACGGTTCTCTCTCGGAGGGGCTGATTAGAGGCAAGGGCAAAATGGTCATTTTTGCTGTGGGACCACCTAGTGAAAATGTTACCAACAGAAAGAGCTCGACGAGACAAAGACATGTGCGTTGGTTTCACCTCGATCGGAGCTACGGTTGAAAAGTTGTGAGGGGTTGAAGTTCAGGGACTAATCTGTGAAAAATTTATCACCAATGGGTCCCTGAGCTGAAAAACAGAAAGCGCCTTCGGCCGAATATGTTTTCTGAAAAGGAAAATGCATTTTTAACTGTAGTTAAAGTAAATACGCTTTCTAGAAAGGAAAGCGCATTTTGGACAAAAGGAGGATAAAATACGCTTTCCAAATATGAAAACGCATTCTTGGAAGTCGTCTCCACTTACTCTACGCGGGCCCGGGCTGGTCAACGGCAAGAGGCCGACAAGTGGGTCTAGAGGGGAGGCGGGGCCTGCCTGGCCAGCTTGCTGGGGCACGGGCACATCGTCTTCTTCCTCCCCTCGTTCCGTTCCTCGACAGAATAGAGGAGGCGAGGCATGGCGACACTGGCAACAGGGCGGGCAACTCCGACCATCTCGGGCTCAGGCGAGAGCACCGGCCGGCTCGGGGTGGAGCGCCACACCCATCCAGAGGAGAACGGCTCCCGAGAAGTTGCGGGAAGGATGGGAGGTCGGGGCGACGGGAAGGACAGAGGCGGACGAGGCACTGATGGAGCTCGGTGAACGGGTAGCTCTGACGAGGGCTGAGTGGGTGGGGCCACCCGTGGGGAGATGGGGGAGGCCGTGGTGGAGTCGGGGAAGGCCAAACAAGGCTAGGGCAGCCGGACGGAGCAGAGGCCGAACGGCGGAGGCCGCGATCGTGCATGGGGCACACAGCCAAGGTGGACTCTGGCGACGAACGAGGGGGTGGGGAGGAACACGGGGAGGAGAGTAACTCGATGGACAACTCGGGAGGAGTGGAGAGGGACTAGGCTCGCTGGAACCGAGGAGGCCATGGGGGACAAAGGCAAACTCCGGCAAGATGCCGTTGCTCCGGTGATCGGGAAGGCTTGGGAGCTGCGGGAGAGTCTCGGGGTCCTTATATAGGCGCGGGAGGGCTTCGAGAGACGCTCTAGAGAACTCCAACTAAGCTCCAATGGAGGTGCACAGGCTGGACATGTCACGGGCGCGACGACGACGACCACATGGCAGCGACTCAGGGCGGGGCAGTGACTCAGGGTGAAGCAGTTGAGCATGGGTGAGCTACCAGACATGGTTTGGCGTCGAGATGAGGAGGGAGACGGCAGGAACAAGGGCGACAACATGCCAGAGCATGGTTTTGGCTGATGCACTCCATGGTCACCGCGTGAGTTGGCATACGCGGCGCGTTCTGGCCGAACCGACCATGTCTAGTGCATTTACCTTAGTGCCCTGAGTCTAAACGAAGCAACAAGTCGGTTCAGGGGCGAAGAAGTGATTTGCAGGAGGAGCCAAAAGATTTTGGCAGCAAGGTGTTTGTGCTGTCCAGAGGGGGCACAAACTTGGCAACGAAGGAAGTGATTTGTCTGGTGCTTATCACACACTAAGGTGACTTTGATCACCAAAATCAGCTTAAGATGAGGAGTTTAGAGGGTGGTTGATGTAGAAAGTGCATAAATGGCTAGATTTGGGGATGATGAAGTTGCAGTCACATGAAGAGGCAAGTTGAGATGAAATTGGGCATGGCCCAATGAATTGAGGATTGGAAGATGCCCAAAAAGTTTCATGCCATTTAGATGAACCAAAATAGCACTTGCTTCACAAAGCATCTCTCTGGTCAGAATTTTGGAAAAATTACACAGGGCAAATGAGTAATGGATTGATCCAAAACTTGGTGGAGGGAGTTTATGTGGATAAGAGAATGTCCTGGTAAATTGGCAGCTTAAATGAAGCAATATAAAATATAAAATATAGTTGCTTCACAAACTGAAAATCTGACCAGAAACTAAGATTTGGAGCTGTGCTCACATAGAAAGGTTACATGAGCTCAAATTGGATGGACAGTGATGATTTGACCAAATGAAGGATTTGGCAAAGTTTCATCTCATTTGGACATGCCTAGAATATACTTCCTTCACAAAGTTTCTTCTTGGGCAGAAACTTTGAAAAATCATTGAAAAATAATTACTGGCAAATGAGGTTGAAGTTTGGCACATGGCAATGGTATGGATAGGAAAAGGTGTCCAAGAAGTTGGGAGTCAAACGGGCAAAGATAAATAGCACTTGCTTCACAAAGTGCCATTTAGGGGAGAATAGGAAAAGAATTATTGGAGGATTATTTTTGAACACGGCAATGAAAAGTTTTGCCATATCTAAGCAATTATTTGGGAATTTTTGGAGTGACAGAAAGATGGGTTGCTTCACAACCTAGGGCAAATAGGATAATTCCTTTATCAGAAAAGGAATATTCCCAATAAAAGAATATTGGGATTTGGGCTAGGATGAAAATGATAGGGTCTAGGGATTATTTTGGGGATGACAAGCCACAATAAAACCTAGGAAGACATGACCTTCCCAAGTTTTGGAACCACATAGCCACAGAAAATCAAATCAAATCAAGAAAATCATCAGAAAAAGAAAAGGGCAAAATCAAGGGTGTTACAAACCTTCCCCCCTTAAATAAATCTCGTCCTCGAGATTTGGTTGCTCAGAGATAAATGATTTTAATGACTTTGAAGAAACTGTTTCCAACTCGGGTTTCCTTTATTCATTCTCATATAATATTCCCACTGAATTGGATCTGACTGACTGCCTGGATCTGTGGTGGTTTGCTTCACCGTATCTGACATTCTGACAGGACTTACCTCATATGTTCCTGTTCATACTAACTCAAATTTTCCCTTCATATCTACTGGCTTAGCTGAGGTGCGAAAGATTATCATTACTGACATAGGTGTCCTTCTCAATATTAATCCTTGCTGGAGGTGTCATTCCAATATCGAGTACCGAGAATATTCCACGGAGTTGGGAATACTTCTTCCCATGGAACGAGGAACCTCTTCTATCCAGATACCAGACTGCTTGAATGTATGCATACCTTCTGGGTTCCAAACAGTGATAGGAATCATACTTGTCTTTCTGATGGATCCTGACTTCTTGCAGGAGTTTTCTGACTTATCTTGCCTGACTTCACTGTCTTTCATACCCAATCTCTACCAAAGGTTTGACTGTCGCTTGACGTGACTAATAGAAAAATGCACCAGCACCTGATGATCATATTTGCAGACTTGACTGGCAGTGATCTTGGCAAAGAATCCCATTCAGGGGAGGCTATTATGTGATTCCTTCCCATATGCGAGAGATAACAATTCTCAATGTATGTGCTTTCACACTGATTCTTCATTTTGCCGGTATATCCATGGAGATAACAGTCTGTGCGATGCTCCAGCGCGGTTGCTGAGGTCAATATGCTGAGTTGTCCTTGGGTCGGACTTGACATGCTCGGGTATTCAATGCTGACAGCTCTGAGCATACTGTGGACTGAGCTAGTTGCCTTGATGTGAGGTCCTTACCGCAATGAAGTAGACCTCTCAGGCGTATCTTCACTTGTTATGGAATATTACACTGTCTTGGGCATACATACCACATTTTTCACACAATACTTTGCCATACCTGCATTGTTGGTCTTGCTCCTTCATTATTATTTCCTTTATCTGGATCTTTGACTGAAAGAGCGGGGCCCTATATATCCTTGATTATTTTCATGTCCCGGAATATTGTCATGTGCAATACCTTGCAATCATACCTTGGTCTTGTTCATGTATCTAGTCTCGGTATATTTATCCGGCTCACGTGGGCTTATATAGATCTCATTACCGTTGTAGAAGATACCGGATAGTGACAGGATTAATAGCATCACCTTGTCAGATGTGTTGGAGATATGCCCTAGAGGCAATCATGTATGATGATATTTCCTTGTGTTTATGAATAAACATAGTCCTTGGACATTATTAATGATGTATATCAGCAAGTACGTGACTTGTTTGTGGGACTATGCATTGTATGATTACTGTCCTAAAGGTCCCTAGTCGAAAGGGCTATGTGGACGCGCAACCAACTAGACTAGCATATGACACAGTGGATGGCTTGGTCTCACTAGCCATGGAGCATTGGATGCAAACCAGATAATATGGACTCAGAAGGATCTGGTCGGATTCGACGTAGTCGGATCCGAGTCGAGATAAGGTGTGAGTCGGACAGACCCAACTATAAGACGCAGCGATATGTCATCTGTGAGTCTCTAGTACAACATACGTTCTATGTCCTAAGACTTGAGCTGACGCATGTACTCGGGATGGTGACAGACTTGCTTTGGACCGACCAAACGCTAGTCCGTGATTGGGTAGTTACAAAGGTAGGTTTTGGGTTTGTCTAGACCCATGCCGCGAGACATGGTCGAGCAAGATGGTATTTGCCCCTCCAGTCAGGAGAGATATACTCTGGGCCCATCGTGTGATCTGACCAAGATAAGCATGGTCATGCGACAAGGATTATGAGATAATCCAGTTTGTGGTTAGTATCACTTGAAAGAGAAAGAGGTCGGGCTAGCACAAGGATGACAGTCTCGCCTTAAGCCCAACAACATATATCATGAGGCAAAGGGAGCAGAAATGTGACACGTTGTATAGGTTCGCCTAACCAGCTTCATAGTCTGCTTGGTGGTCAGCACGCCTTGCTAGAGGCCGCTACCAACCATGCAGGTCAGAGGTAATTCGAACTGTGACCAAGCCGACTTGAACCTAAGGGGTCACGCGCTTAAGGGAAGGAACCTACGAGGTCGGTTCGGAGGACATTGGTCGGATGTGATCCAAGCTGGACTTGGAACGCGCCCGAGTAGATTTTGGGCTTTAGAATCCATGCAAGGCCCAAGTGTTGAGCCTGCAACGGATGCCTATAAATAGTGGAGGTGCGGCATGCTTATTGAGTTGATCGCTTCGGCGTCATCGTTAGGGCTTTGCATGTGTTGCAATTAGCCACCTCCACTCGCCGTCGGTTGTGTGATCGGACCTAGCAGTCCGCCGCACGATGTTCCTCCTGCACGTGCGGATACCGTTAGAGGCGGTGCACTTGTGCCGCTCCGGCGAACCTGTTCGCGGGATCCAATCAGCTATGTGGGAGACCGGCAAGGAGGAGATGACTCCGGGAATGTGAGGTGACTCCGGGGACACGCTGCCTCAACTCTTCTTCCGCTGCACGGCACTGCGTGTCTAGTGGTAACGATCTGTGATCCGTCTCCTGTAGCTTGTTCTTGGTTGTTCTGCGTAGGAATTTTTAACTTGCAGTCGACGCACCCTACCGTAGATCCCAATAGTGGTAGTAGAGCCTCTGCTATAGGATTGGGATTCAGATCGTATGCATATTAGATATGTGGAGGCGACAGATGAGATCTGTTATAGTTGATGAGATCGGCTGTGTGCACAGTTGATGAGATCAATTGCACATGTGGATCGTCGAGGCTATGTTTTCTGTCAATCGGAATCGATGAGGTCATGACACAAACTACCCCTACCGGTTGGTATCCGCCATCGGGGTTAACAGTGAAATGTAAATCCGAATCGGTCTCACGATGAAGGAGACATACTATTTCACAATATGTGTTTATTTGGGATTGTTATGCTTCTTTGTTTCTATGCATGTTAGAATGGTAGAAAGATCCCTCATGAATATCAAGCGAATTGCCATCCCCGATGTTGCACCTTCGCACGTCAAGTACGTCTAGTAGTGGGCTCATAAATTGGGGTGCCACTGGGTGTCCTTGAACTGAAGGGTTCGTGTCGGACACGAACATGCACTTCATCAGGTTAACTTGACAAGGCTATCAAAACGGTTTTGGGTCTTGTGGCAAAGAAGGTTGGGAGCCGGGGTATGAGATACCTTCCCGACCGACAGGAGTCGTATAGGGATACGATTAGCAAGGAGTTGCTTACGTGATAGGTATGTTGGCTAGCAGTGATGCTAAAGCTCACTAGTCGCATGCGCTAGTCGGATCCTGAATCACTGAGAGTTTGCGGAGGGATGCTGACTTCAGTGGGAGCATTTCTGTTTAGGCTTGAATTACTCTACATAAACACGTTGCTTAGCGATTGCATATTTTTTGTTGTAGATCAATGGCACTGCTCAACCCAACTTTGCATTGAAATCAATTCTGGAAAAGGATAAAGTGAATGGAACAAACTTTACCACCTGGTATAGAAATCTGAGAATTGTTCTCAAGCATGATAAAAAGGAACATGTTCTAGAGGATCCACTTCAATAGGAACCTGCCGATAATGCTAATACCACAACCACGAATTCCTACCAGAAACTCGTTGATGAATCAAACAAGATCAGCTGCCTCATGCTGGCTTGTATGGAGCCCGATTTGCAGCAGCATTTCGAAGATGTTGGGGCTTTCGATATGATCGAGAGTCTCAAGAGCATGTTTCAGGTGTAGGCTAGGACAGAAAGGTTCAACGTCTGGCGATCCTTGATGGATTGTAAGCTGAAGGAAGGTGATCCACTGAGCCCCCACGTGATCAAGATGATCGGATATGAAGCTTTGGATCGGTTGGGCTTCCCGCTCTTGGATGAGCTGGCTACTGATGCAATTTTGGCTTCTCTTTGCCCAGCTATGGGACGTTCATCTCGAACTATCATACGCATGGCATGGATAAGAAGCTCACTGAATTACATGGGATGCTCAAAGTGGCAGAGCAGGATATTAAGAAAGGCACACATCAAGTGTTGATGGTGCAGAAATCTGCTATGTTCAAGAAGAGTTGGTCCAAGAAAAAAGCTAAGGCAAAGGGCACAGAGATAATAACCTCCGCCGCTGCACCGAAGTCTGGACCAGACTCGAAGACCATTTTCTATCACTGCAAGGAGACCGGTCACTGGAAGAGGAACTGTAGCAAGTGGCTTGCAGAGCATGGCAAGAAGGCCGGAAATGCTTCTTCGGGCAAAGGTACACTTTTTGCATATGTTATAGACATTTACCTTGCTGACATACCTAGTAGCTCTTGGGTATCTGATACCGGATCGGTTGTTCACATTTGCAACTCGATGTAGGGGCTGGTAAGAACTAGACGTGTGGCACAAGGGGAGATTGACATCAGGGTCGGCAACAAAGCAAGAGTTGCTGCGTTGGAGGTCGGCACGATGCAGCTCCAGCTTCCTTCTAGATTTATTTTGGAATTGAATAATTGTTATTACATTCTTGCACTTAGTCGGAATATTATTTCTGCCTCATGTTTGCTGAGTCAGGGTTATGAATTCAATTTAAAGGACAATGGTTGTTCATTTTATTTGAATGGTATGTTCCACGGCTATGCATCCATTGTTGATGGGCTATTAACCTGGAACAGGAACCAGTCTATAACGTGAATGTCAAGATGCATAAGCCTAATGACATAAATCCGACATACTTCTGGCATTGTCGGCTTGGACACATTAATCTGAAATGCATGAAGAAGCTCCATGATGATGGGCCCCTAACTTCGTCCAACTTTGAGTCGTTCGAGACATGTGAATCATGCTTGCTCGGCAAGATGACTAAGTCTCCTTTCGCAAAGAGTTGCGAGAGGGCGTCAGAGCTGTTGGGACTTATACATAGTGATGTGTGTGGCCCAATGAGCACAACTGCCAGAGGTGGCTATCGGTACTTCATGACTTTAACCGACGACTTGAGTAGATATGGATATATCTATTTGATGAGGCACAAGTCAGAAACTTTTGAAATGTTCAAAGAGGTTCAGAACGAGGTTGAGAATCAGCTCGGCAAGACTATAAAACTTCTATGATCAGATCGTGGAGGTGAGTACATGAGCCAGGAGTTTGATGATCATTTGAAAAGCCGAGGTATAGTAACTCAGCTCACACCTCCGGGTACGCCACAGAGAAACAACGTGTCAGACGGAGGAATAGGACCTTGTTGGACATGGTCCGGTCAATGATGAGCAAATCGGATTTACCCTTGTCATTCTGGGGATACACTCTAGAAACTACAACTTTCACACTTAACAGGGTACCATCAAAATCTATAGACAAGACACCGCATGAGATGTGGACCGGGAAGAGTCCCAGTTTGTCTTTTCTAAAGATTTGGGGTTGTGAAGCATTTGACAAGCGACTTATGTCAGACAAGCTTACACCCAAGTCAGATAAATGCATATTCGTGGGATATCCGAGGGAAACCTTGGGATATAGTTTCTACAGCCATGAAGAGAACAAAGTGTTTGTTGCTCGGAACGGGCTTTCCCTTGAGAAAGAGTTTCTCAGTTGGGAGTCCAGTGGGAGGACGGTCCAACTCGAAGAAATTCTAGTACCACTCGGGGACGGCTCGGCTGGTGATGAGATCATACCGGAGTCAGTCAGGGAACCCGTAGTGGAAGCGGCACCGGAACCACGGAGGTCGGAAAGATTGCGCAAAGTGCATGATGTATTTTTGCTAGAAAGAGACGAGCCAGCCACATATGCGGAAGCGATGGTGAGCCCAGATTCCGAGCCATGGCTGGAGGACGTGAGATTCGAGTTAAAGTCCATGGATGAGAATCAAGTCTGGGACTTGGTTGATCCGCCGCCTGGCGTAACAACCATTGGATGCAAATGGGTCTTTAAGAAGAAAACCGATGTGGATGGAAATGTTCAGATCCACAAAGCTCGGCTTGTCGCTAAGGGTTATGGACAAGTTCAAGGAATTGACTACGACGAGACTTACTCGCCGGTAGCGATGCTGAAGTCGGTGAGGATCGTACTAGATATACCTGCATATTTCGATTACAAGATATGGCAGATGGATGTCAAGACGGCTTTCCTTCATGCAAATTTAACCGAGGACGTGTATATGATACAACCCGAGGGTTTTGTCGATCCAACTAGCGCTAGTAAGGTATGCAAGCTCAGGATATCCAATTATGGGTTGAGGCAAGAATCGGAGATGGAATATTCATTTTGATGAGGTCGTCCTTGGTCTCGGTTTCCTCAAAAGCGAAGAGGACGCTTGTTTATACAAGAATTTAAGTAGGAGCTTAATAGTGTTTTTGATCTTGTATGTGGATGGCATATTGTTGATCGAGAATGATGTTTTGATGCTAAACTCGGTCAAGGAGTCATTGAATGACAATTTTTTGATGAAGGACCTTGGTGAGGCAGTCTATATTTTAGGCATTAAGATCTATAGAGATAAATCGAGGAGGCTGCTCGGCTTAAGCCAGAGCACGTACATAGATAAAGTGTTGAAGCGTTTCAACATGAGTGAGGCAAAGAAAGGGTTCTTGCCACTCTCACATGGTATAAGGTTAAGCGAGACTCAGAGCCCTTCGACATCTGATGAGAAAACCAGGATGAGTAGGATTCCGTATGCCTCGGCAATCGGATCCATCATGTATGCCATGATATATGATACGTCTCCAACGTATCTATAATTTTTGATTGTTCCATGCTATTATATTACCTGTTTTGGATGTTTATGGGCTTTACTTTACACTTTTATATCATTTTGGGACTAACCTACTAACCGGAGGCCCATCCTGAATTGCTGTTCTTTTGCCTATTTTAGTGTTTCGAAGAAAAGGAATATCAAACGGAGTCCAAACGAAATGAAACCTTCAGGAGCGATCTTTTTGGAATAAACGCAATCCAGGAGCTTGGAGTGGACGTCAAGAAGCAGCCGAGGCGGCCACGAGGGTGCAGGGCGTGCCCTAGGGGGGTGGGGGCACCCCCCACCCTCGTGGGCCCCTCGTGGCTCCCCTGACCAACCTGCTTCGCCTATATATACTTGCGTACCGTGAAAACATACAGGAGCACCATGAAACCCTATTTCCACTGCCGCAACCTTCTATATCCGCGAGATCCCATCTTGGGGCCTTTTCTGGCGCTCCGCCGGAGGGGGGATCGATCACGGAGGGCTTTTACATCAACACCATAGCCTCTCCGATGAGTTGTGAGTAGTTTACCACAGACCTTCGGGTCCATAGTTATTAGCTAGATGTCTTCTACTCTCTCTTTGAATCTCAACACAATGTTCTCCTTAATCTTCTTGGAGATCTATTTGATGTAACTCTTTTTGCGGTGTGTTTGTCGAGATCCTATGAATTGTGGGTTTATGATCAAGTTTATCTATGAGAAATATTTGAATCTCCTCTGAATTCTTTCATGTATGATTGGTTATCTTTGCAAGTCTCTTCGAATTATCAGTTTGGTTTGGCCTACTAGATTGATCTTTCTTGCAATGGGAGAAGTGCTTAGCTTTGGGTTCAATCTTGCGGTGTCCTTTCCCAGTGACAGCAGGGGAAGCAAGGCACATATTGTATTGTTGCCATCGAGGATAAAAAGATGGGGTTTATATCATATTGCTTGAGTTTATCCCTCTACATCATGTCATCTTGCCTAATGCGTTACTCTGTTCTTATGAACTTAATACTATAGATGCACCCTGGATAGCGGTCGATGTGTGGAGTAATAGTAGTAGATGCAGGCAGGAGTCGGTCTACTTGTCATAGACGTGATGCTTATATACATGATCATGCCTAGATATTCTCATAACTATGCACTTTTCTATCAATTGCTCAACAGTAATTTGTTCACCCACCATAATACTTATGCTATCTTGAGAGAAGCCACTAGTGAAACCTATGGCCCCCGGGTCTATTTTCCATCATATAAGTTTCCAATCCACTTTATTTTGCAATCTTTACTTTTCTATCTATATCATAAAAATACCAAAAATATTTATCTTATCTTATTATCTCTCTCAGATCTCACTTTCCCAAGTTGCCGTGAAGGGATTGACAACCCCTTTATCGCGTTGGTTGCAAGGTTCTTGTTTGTTTGTTTAAGTACGAGGGACTTGTGTGGAGCCTCCTACTGGATTGATACCTTGGTTCTCAAAAACTAAGGGAAATACTTACGCTACTTTGCTGCATCACCCTTTCCTCTTCAAGGGAAAACCAACGCAGTGCTCAAGAGGTAGCAAGAAGGATTTCTGGCGCCATTTCCGATGAGGTCTTCGCTCAAGTCAACACATACCAAGTACCCATCACAAACTCATCTCCCTCGCATTACATTATTTTCCATTTGCCTCTCGTTTCCTCTCCCCCACTTCACCCTTGTTGTTTTATTCGCCCTCTCTTTTCCGTTCGCCTATTTTTCGCTTGCCTCTTGTGTGCTCGTGTGTTAGATCGTTTATTTTGTCGTCATGGCTAGTCCTCCTATCATCGTTAGTACTCCCGATCATGAAGTTCTTAATTTTAAACAAAGGGAGGGAGAAAATCTAAAAGATGCTTGGCATAGAATTTGCAATGCTCAAAATAGATCTACTAGGAAGCAATCTACTTCCATTCTTCTTCGCAATTTTTATGTAGGCATTACTCATTGGAATAGATGCATTCTTGATACCATTACCCGATGAAACTTTTTGGGTAGCCATACTTTTGATGCTTATAATGCCATGTTAGATTTGTTTGGTCCACCACCTCTTTTGATTAATGGAACTGTTTTAACTTTTGAACATGTGATGCAAAGGCTTGAAATTATCAAAAATAAAGTTGCCACTGTTGATTTAATTGAAAATTTGGATAAAAAGATCCACAACCAAATTTCCCAATATGGATCTAAGGTTGGAGTCACTCTGAAATTTTTTAAAGAGAAGGAACATATAGTTAATGAAAGAATAGATCAAGATTCTACAAGAATCGGTAAACTTGAGGATATTATAACTAACTTAGGGTCTGACTTTTCATCCGTGAAAAATACTCCAACTCCTCCTACCAAATTTGCCAAATTAATGTATGTTCCTAAAAATAAGGGTGAATCTTCTAGTAAGGAAAATGCGGATCTCAAATCCATAAGCGTTCATCCCAACTTTTTCGCTTTCATTAAGGAACATTTTGCTACAAATGAATATCTTGATTTCTTGCCGAGGAGTTTAATCATTACTAAAAAGATAGAAACTCCTAAGGGTTATAAGTGTTCTATTGAAGAATTGAATACCAAAGATGGCAATGCTTAGATATATTCTCGCTTTTATGCCTAGCTAGGGGCGTTAAACGATAGCGCTTGTTGGGAGGCAACCCAATTTTATTTTTGTTCCTGTTTAGT
Source organism: Triticum aestivum (assembly GCF_018294505.1). Taxonomy (NCBI): domain Eukaryota; kingdom Viridiplantae; phylum Streptophyta; class Magnoliopsida; order Poales; family Poaceae; genus Triticum; species Triticum aestivum. The sequence continues at coordinate 596,338,478 of NC_057798.1, read as the reverse complement.
AATAAATAATTCATCTAGCCTCTGTTTAGATGTGGTTTTATGTTTTAATTAGTGTTTGTGCCAAGTAGAACCTATAGGATCATCTTGGGTGAAAGTTAACTTGATCTTGCTGAAAAACAGAAACTTTTGCGAGCACGAGAATAATTTTAATAAATCACAGAAACGTGCTTTTTAGTTGCTTATTTTTGCACTAGATCAATAGACAAATTTCCTAGGGCTTCATATTTTTGTAGGATTTTTAGAGTTCCAGAAGTATTCGAAAGTTACAGATTGCTACAAACTGTTCTGTTTTTGACAGATTCTGTTTTTCACGTGTTGTTTGCTTATTTTGATGAATCTATGGCTAGTATCGGGGGGTATGAACCATAGAGAAGTTGGAATAAAGTAGGTTTAACACCAATATAAATGAATAATGAGTTCATTACAGTATCTTAAGTGGTGGTTTTTCTTTCTTGCACTAACGGAGCTCATGAGATTTCCTGTTGAGTTTTGTGTTGTGAAGTTTTCAAGTTTTGGGTAAAGATTTGATGGACTATGGAATAAGGAGTGGCGAGAGCCTAAGCTTGGGGATGCCCATGGCACCCCAAGATAATAAAAGGACAACCAAAAGCCTAAGCTTGGGATGCCCTGGAAGGCATCCCCTCTTTCGTCTTCGTCTATCGGTAACTTTACTTGGAGCTATGTTTTTATTCCCCGCATGATATGTGTTTTACTTGGAGCGTCTTGTATGATATGAGCCTTTGCTTTTTAGTTTACCACAATCATCCTTGCTGTACACACCTTTTGGGAGATACACACATGATTCGGAATTTATTAGAATACTCTATGTGCTTCACTTATATCTTTTGAGTTAGGCAATTTTGCTCTAGTGCTTCACTTATATCTTTTTAGAGCACAGCGGTGGTTTTATTTTGTAGAAATTATTGATATCTCATGCTTCACTTAGATTATTTTGAGAGTCTTTTAGAATAGCATGGTATTTGCTATGGTTATAAAATTGGTCCTAGAATGATGGGCATCCAAGTTGGGTATAATAAAAACTATCATAGAAAGTGAATTGAATACTATCATCAATTTGATGCTTGATAATTGTTTTGAGATATAAAGGTGGTAATGTTAGAGTCATGCTAGTTGGGTAATCCTGAAATTGAGAAATACTTGTGTTGAAGTTGGCAAGTCCCGTAGCATGCACGCATGGTAAAAGTTGTGTAACAAATTTGTTGCATGGGGTGCTTTTTTGATTGCCTTCCTTATGTGTGGAGGTCGGGATTGCGCGATGGTTAACTCCTACCAACCCTTCCCCTAGGAGCATGCATAGTAGTAATTTGATTCAAGGGATAATAAAACTTTTGCAATAAGTATATGAGTTCTTTATGACTAATGTGAGTCCATGGATTATACGCACTCTTACCCTTCCATCATTGCTAGCCTCTACGGTACCGTGAATTGCCCTTTCTCACCCTGAGTTGGTGCAAACTTCGCCGATGCACCCAAACACCATGATACGATACGCTCTATCACACAGAAACCTCCTTATATCTTCCTCAAAATAGCCACAATACCTACCTATTATGGCATTTCCATAGCCATTTCGAGATATATTGCCATGCAACTTTCCACCATTCCGTTTATTATGACACGCTCCATCATTGTCATATTGCTTTTGCATGATCATGTAGTTGACATCGTATTTGTGGAAAAGCCACCATGCAAAAAAAAATCATACATGTCACTCTTGATTCATTGCATATCCCGGTACACCTCTGGAGGCATTCATACAGAGTCATATTTTGTTCTAGTATCGAGTTGTAATCCATGAGTTGTAAGTAAATAGAAGTGTGATGATCATCATTATTAGAGCATTGTCCCTTAAAAAAGGCCAAATAAAAAAAGAAAGGCCAAAAAAGGCCCCAAAAAAGAGGGGACAATGTTACTATCCTCTTCCACACTTGTGCCTCAAAGTAGCACCATGATCTTTATGATAGAGAGTCTCTTATGTTGTCACTTTCATATACTAGTGGGAATTTTTCATTATAGAAATTGGCATGTATATTCCAATGATGGGTTTCCTCAAAAGGCCCTAGGTCTTCGTGAGCAAGCAAGTTGGATGCACACCCACTTAGTTTCTTTTGTTGAGCTTTCATATATTTATAGCTCTAGTGCATCTGTTGCATGGCAATCCCTACTCCTCATGTTGACATCAATTGATGGGCATCTCCATAGCCCGTTGATTAGCCGCGTCATTGTGAGACTTTCTCCTTTTTTGTCTTCTCCACACAACGGCTACGACGAGACTTACTCACCGGTAGCGATGCTGAAGTTGGTGAGGATCGTACTAGCTATAGCTGCATATTTCGATTATGAGATATGGCAGATGGATGTCAAGACGGCTTTCCTTCGTGGAAATTTAACCGAGGACATGTATATGATACAACCCGAGGGTTTTGTCGATCCGACTAGTGCTAGTAAGGTATGCAAGCTCAAGAGATCCATCTATGGGTTGAGGCAAGCATCGAAGCTGGAATATTCATTTTGATGAGGTCGTCACTGGTCTCAGTTTCATCAAAAGCAAAGAGGACGCTTGTTTATACAAGAAGTTAAGTGGGATCTCGATAGTGTTTTTGATCTTGTATGTGGATGACTTGAGAATGATGTTTCGATGCTAAACTTGGTTAAGGAGTCATTGAATGGCAATTTTTCGATGAAGGACCTTGGTGAGGCAATCTATATTTTAGGCATTAAGATCTATAGAGATAGATCGAGGAGGTTGCTCAGCTTAAGCCAGAGCACGTACATAGATAAAGTGTTGAAGCGGTTCAACATGAGTGAGGCGAAGAAAGGGTTCTTGCCACTCTCACATGGTATAAGGCTAAGCGAGACTCAAAGTCCTTCGACATCTGATGAGCGAACCAGGATGAGTAGGATTCCGTATGCCTCGGCAATCGGATCCATCATGTATGCCATGATATGTGATACGTATCCAACGCATCTATAATTTTTGATTGTTCCATGCTATTATATTACCTGTTTTGGATGTTTGTGGGCTTTACTTTATACTTCTATATCATTTTTGGGACTAGCCTACTAACCAGAGGCCCAACCCGAATTGCTTTTTTTTTGCCTATTTCAGTGTTATGAAGAGAAGGAATATAAACAGAATCCAAACGGAATGAAACCTTCGGGAGCGATCTTTTTGGAACAAACGCAATCCAGGAGACTTGGAGTGGATGTCAAGAAGTAGCCGAGGTGGCCACAAGGGTGCAGGGCGCGCCCTAGGGGGGTGGGGGCGCCCCCACCCTCCTGGGCTCCTCGTGGCTCCCCTGATCGACCTCCTTCGCCTATATATATACTTGCATACCCTGAAAACATCCAAGAGCACCACGAAACCCTATTTCCACCGTCGCAACCTTCTGTATCCACGAGATCCCATCTTGGGGCCTTTTGCGGCGCTCCGCCGGAGGGGGAATCAATCACGGAGGGCTTCTACATCAACACCATAGCCTCTCCGATGAGTTGTGAGTAGTTTACCATAGACCTTCGGGTCCATAGTTATTAGCTAGATGGCTTCTTATCTCTCTTTGAATCTCAATACAATGTTCTCCTCGATCTTCTTGGAGATCTATTAATGTAACTCTTTTTGCAGTGTGTTTGTCGAGATCCGATGAATTGTGGGTTTATGATCAAGTTTATCTATGAGAAATATTTGAATCTCCTCTGAATTCTTTTATGTATGATTGGTTATATTTGCAAGTCTCTTCGAATTATCAGTTTGGTTTGGCCTACTAGATTGATCTTTCTTGCAATGGGAGAAGTGCTTAGCTTTGGGTTCAATCTTGCAGTGTCCTTTCCTAGTGACAGCAGGGGCAGCAAGGCACGTATTGTATTGTTGCCATCGAGGATTAAAAGATGGGGTTTATATCATATTGCTTGAGTTTATCCCTCTACATCATGTCATCTTGCCTAATGCGTTACTCTGTTCTTATGAAATTAATACTATAGATGCATGCTGGATAGCGGTCAATGTGTGGAGTAATAGTAGTAGATGCAGGCAGGAGTCGGTCTACTTGTCGCGGACGTGATGCCTATATACATGATCATGCCTAGATATTCTCATAAATATGCACTTTTATATCAATTGCTCGATAGTAATTTGTGCACCCACCGTAATACTTATGCTATCTTGAGAGAAGCCACTAGTGAAACCTATGGCCCCCGGGTCTATTTTCCATCATATAAGTTTCGAATCTACTTTATTTTTCAATCTTTACCTTTCGATCTATATCATATAAATACCAATAATATTTATCTTATCTTATTATCTCTATCAGATCTCACTTTCGCGAGTGGTCATGAAGGGATTGACAACCCCTTTATCGCGTTGGTTTCGAGGTTCTTGTTTGTTTGTGTAGGTACGACGGACTTGTGTGGATCCTCCTACTGGATTCATACCTTGGTTCTCAAAAACTGAGGGAAATACTTATACTACTTTGCTGCATCACCCTTTCCTCTTCAAGGGAAAACCAACGCAGTGCTCAAGAGGTAGCAATATGTACAAGACCTGATGTTGCTTTTGCAATAAGCCTAACAAGTAGATACCAGGGCAACCGAGGTGAGAGTCACTAGGCAGCGGTAAAGACTATTTTGAAGTACCTGAAAAGGACTAAAGAGATGTTCCTAGTTTATGGATGTGAGGAAGAGCTCGTGTAAGGGGTTACGCGGATGCTAGTTTTCAAACCGATAGAGATGATTGTCGATCACAGTCTGGATTCGTGTATGTCATGAAAGGAGGAGTAGTGAGTTGGATGAGTCCCAAGCAAGATATGGTGTCCGATTCTACCATAGAAGCTGAATACGTTGCGGCTTGTGAAGCTGCAAAGGAAGGTGTTTGGATCCGGAACTTTTTGGATGATCTTGGTATTTTCCCAGCCTCGGTAAAACCGTTGGACCTTTATTGTGATAATTCAGGTGCCATCGCATAAGCCAAGTGTTCGCACACGAACACGTCACCGTGTACCTCCAACGTCGAGGGTGATCCACCGCAGCTCACGTCGAAGGAGACCCACCGGAAGCGCGGTACGCAAGACAATCCGGCAGGCGCTTTTGAAGACCTGAAACCCCGTGCACCCGGGAGGGACCCTGTCAGGGCACGCGGCGGCTATGGGTTGCCCTAGGTCGACCTGATCGCCCCTAGGGCCTCGAGGTTCGCCGCCCTGCAATGAAGAAGAACGAGGAAGAAGAAGAACAAGGGAGAAGGTAAAAGTAAAGGTAAACGATGTAGATAGATTTGTTCGATTGTGTGTTGTTCAATCGGCCGTCACCACTTAGGTATATAAGAAGCGGCTGGACTTCCCGTGCAAGGAAAAGGCTTGGATTCACGTCCAAAACCCTAGTCAAATTCGGATTGGTCTTGTCCGAACTTTCCAAAACTGTTTGGTTTAAACTGGCTGCACCTTGCAGGTCTTTTTTGTGATAGTAAAGGACCTCGGATGAAAATGTGCCCAAAAGCAAATTTAACTGTTTCAACGAGACGAACAACTTTTATGTTGAACGTTTTTCGATTCGAGGCCATCTTGAGAGCCGAATCGCTCGCGCAAGACAGCCGAGTGGTGGCGCTACCCATCAGACATCATGTCTTGTGGGGCGCGCCATATATAGCCTCCTGCTAGGGCTGCATTCGAATGGCTCTAACTTTTGCATACAAACTCGGATTTGGACGATTTTTATATCAAAATCGATCGTTTCGACGAGACGAAGACAACCCGTGTAGAAAATGTTTTCATTTGAGGTCGTCTTGGGGGCTTAATCGGCCAAACTGTACTCTGAATATAAAATCTTAGTAGTTTGAGCATAGTTTTCGGCCTTCGAGATGAAATCGGACGGCGATGACCAAACTTCAAAGATGTCTATATCAACAATACGGTACTCTTTCATGTAGATCACTTCTCCATTTGAGACCATCTTAAATAAGTTATTGACCGTGTCAAAATCTGGTGTCAACACATGCCCCCCTGTTTATCGGCAAAACTTGTGTGCCGAAAAATAACTTGCACATAGCTTGCTCTAAGAATGATGTCAACACTCCATCGGCCATTTTGCATATGCTTAGGACGATAAGTTTATATCGGCCATTGCTTGTGTGAATATTTTGATGCAAGCTTGGGTGACACTTTCTCAACTTCCTTAACAATCCGATGATGAAGTCCCATAGATATGTATCTCAAGGTCATTCTCGGAACCATATTATTCACACTTTTGCTAGGATTTTGTAGATAATCAACAAAAAAACTTTCTCCAATCCTTATTTTTGCCTGCATAAGAAAAAATCATTAGTGGCCGAAGCAGTGGACTTTGGTTCGGCCTTACGTATTCTGACGAGACTAAGCATCGGCTATTGATAGAAATGCAACACACCATAGTTAACATAGTAGCCATATGCTTGCTGTGCCAACTCTTTCAAATTGTCATGTCTAGATATATGAACAATTTTAAAGCAACCCAAGGTAAATCTTGCATCTAGTCATATCAAAAGATAAACTATAAGTGATTCGTCAAAACATTGATAACCCTTGGGTATTTGTTGCACTACTAATAACGAATCACCGGAAGCCTCAATATGTATAGCACCTATAGCAAGGCAAAGCTCCAATCCGAATAACAATGCATATTCGGCTTTGATCATTGTGCAAAAATATCTTAAGGGGCATGAGGCTTCACAAACTAGCTCCATATGGAGATAAATAAACAACACCAACACTTTGGCCATTGCTACAAATTGAACCATCAAAATATAATCTCCATAGTACTAGAGAGACAAAGCTAATATCACTTAACATGTACCTTGTCTCGGTTCCAGTTGAACTAAGGACGGTGTTAGAATTCCACATCGGCCATGATCAGATAGTTTCTTAGGATGATAGTTAAGTATCGGCCATTACCATGAGTGTGACGCCCCCGATTCAATCGTACACTAATCATGCACGCAAACGTGTACGATCAAGATCAGGGACTCACGGGAAGATATCACAACACAACTCTAAAACATAAATAAGTCATACAAGCATCATAATACAAGCCAGGGGCCTCGAGGGCTCGAATACAAGTGCTCGATCATAGACGAGTCAGCGGAAGCAACAATATCTGAGTACAGACATAAGTTAAACAAGTTTGCCTTAAGAAGGCTAGCACAAACTGGGATACAGATCGAAAGAGGCGCAGGCCTCCTGCCTGGGATCCTCCTAACTACTCCAGGTCGTCGTCAGCGGGCTGCACGTAGTAGTAGGCACCTCCGGTGTAGTAGGGGTCGTCGTCGACGGTGGCGTCTGGCTCCTGGACTCCAGCATCTGGTTGCGACAACCAGGTAGAAGGGAAAAGGGAAAAGAGGGAGAGAAGCAACCGTGAGTACTCATCCAAAGTACTCGCAAGCAAGGAGCTACACTACATATGCATGGGTATATGTGTAAGGAGGCCATATCGGTGGACTGAACTGCAGAATGCCAGAATAAGAGGGGGATAGCTAATCCTGTCGAAGACTACGCTTCTGGCAGCCTCCGTCTTGCAGCATGTAGAAGAGGATAGATTGAAGTCCTCCAAGTTGCATCTCCAAGTAGCATCTCCAGTAGCATCGCATAGCATAATCCTACCCGGCGATCCTCTCCTCGTCGCCCTGCGGAAAAGCGATCACCAGGTTGTCTGTGGAACTTGGAAGGGTGTGTTTTATTAAGTATCCGGTTCTAGTTGTCATAAGGTCAAGGTACAACTCCAAGTCGTCCTGTTACCGAAGATCACGGCTATTCGAATAGATTAACTTCCCTGCAGGGGTGCACCACATAACCCAACACGCTCGATCCCATTTGGCCGGACACACTTTCCTGGGTCATGCCCGGCCTCGGAAGATCAACACGTCGCAGCCCCACCTAGGCTCAACAGAGAGGCCAGCACGCCGGTCTAAACCTAAGCGCGCAGGGGTCTGGGCCCATCGCCCTGAGCACACCTGCACGTTGCGAGGGCGGCCGAAAGCAGACCTAGCCTAGTGGCGTTCCAGTCCAATTCGGCGCGCGCCGCTCCGTCGCTGACGTCTGAAGTGCTTCGGCTGATACCACGACGTCGGGATACCCATAACTACTCCCACGTAGATGGTTAGTGCGTATAGGCTCGTAGCCAGACTCAGATCAAATACCAAGATCTCGTTAAGCGTGTTAAGTATCCGCGAACGCCGAACAGGACCAGGCCCACCTGTCTCCTAGGTGGTCTAAACCTGCCCTGTCGCTCCGCCACAAAGTAACAGTCGAGGGCCGTCGGGAACCCAGGCCCACCTCTACCGGGATGGAGCCACCTGCCCCTTCAGCCCCCAACTCCGAACAGTATCACAGGTAATGTAACAGTGTAAAGTATATAGTATATGCCCATGATCACCTCCCGAAGTGATCACAGCCCAGTAGTATAGCATGGCAGACAGACAAGAGTGTAGGGCCACTGATGGAACACTAGCATCCTATACTAAGCATTTAGGATTGCGGGTAAGGTATCAACAGGTGTAGCATCAATGTCAGGCTATGCATCAGAATAGGTACAACAGAAAGCAGTAACATGCTACACTACTCTAATGCAAGCAGTATAGAGAGAATAGGCGATATCTGGTGATCAAGGGGGGGGCTTGCCTGGTTGCTCTGGCAAGAGAGAGGGGTCGTCAACTCCGTAGTCGAACTGGGCAGCAGCAGCGTCGGTCTCGTAGTCTACCGGAGAGAAGAGGGGGAAGAAATAATGAATACAGAGCAAACAAGCATCACAAAATATAACAAGGCAATCCGCGGTGTTCGGTGTGCCCTAACGCGGTAGTAAGTGATACCGACGAAAGGGGGAAACATCCGGGAAAGTATTCCCGGTGTTTCGTGTTTTCGGGTAGAGGAGCCGGAGGGGGAAAGTTGCGGGTTCGATAGGTTAGGGGGGTGTGGCGGACGAACGGACTGCGTATCCAGAATCGTCTCGTCGTTCTGAGCAACTTTCATGTTGAAAATATTTTAATCCGGATTACGGATTAAAAGATATGATTTTTAAAAGATTTTATTAATTTCAGGAATTTAATTAATTATTTAATTAATTTCGAAATTGCATTTATGACATCAGCATGATGTCATGCTGACATCATCAGTCAACAGGGTTGACTAAGGCAACCCGGACAGGTGGGTCCCGCATGTCATTCACTATTAACTTATTAACCTAATCAAAGTTTAACTAACCTTAGTTAATTAAGTTAATTAATGATTAGTGTTAATTAATTCAGAATTAATTAGTTTAATTAATTACCCAATTAATTTAACTAATGATTAGGGTTAATTAATCCGGAATTAACTAGATTAATTAAGTGCTTAATTAATTAATTAATTAATTA